>NW_023260412.1:0-7242 GCF_009762535.1 Notolabrus celidotus | reverse complement strand
GAGAGAGAGATGATAGTGGTGAGACAGATAGTAGATGTAACAGAGATTCAGAGGAACCTACGAGACAAGGGAGCTCAGGGACTCCAGAAAGGTCTATGGTCAGTAACTTTAATGAGCATAATAAGAACTTACTGTAATGACAGAATACATGTTTGAGACTAATCTATGTATTTGATATGTATTTTAATTTTATGTTTTGACTTCTGTTCCATCTGTTGACATGGGGGAGGCGGGGCTTATGACCTATTCTGCAGCCGGCCACCAGGGGGAGCTCTAAATCTTTTGGCTTCACAGTCTGTGCACATTTATAGCATCTCTTTTGTACAGTCTTTAGTTTCTTATCAATTGGGAAGCAGTAAAATGAAAATAATTTGTCAGATATTGATGCTTACATGATTTGCAAACCGGGACAAGGCAGTGCAACTATGTACGTAAACTGCATTTTAACTGGCTGCAGGGTGGTGATTCTGTTTCTGTTGACGTGTTCACAGCCATGAGATACAGTCTGTCTACTTTCCTTTGGTTCTTTTTAAAACTCTTAAGATTCATATATTTTATGTGTTTCCTTAAAAAAGGTTTGTGATCAGCCTGTTTGGTAAAACTCAACCCTGTAGTAGTGCACTCAGTCATTCGTAATGGTGAGCGGTTCATATGATTCATTTCCACTTTTCCTGCTCTTGCAGCTCTGGAGGACCCGGAGCGGATATTGATGGATCATGTTTAGTGAGCTCCCGTCTCCCTGACCCCCCTGCGCTGCTCATATTTAACCAAAGAGAGAATCCTGCAGGTTTGAGAGGGTCTGAGAGTGGTCGTCCTTGGTTTTCACCCAGTTAATGAAAGTGATGAAAATACCAAAATCCTTCAGCATCTTTCATATAATTTGGCCTTACTTTAAATCAATAAACCTGCATAAAATCAAACATTGTGTGCATAACCTTCATGGAGATTATAACACGCACAAGGGCGTTTATTAAACACAGCATGAAAGGCTAAATCCGTCATGAGGTGCAGGTGTTTTACACAAATTAAACCCTGAAGGACGCACGGATAACTGTCCTGTTAGCTGGGGCTGCTCATTAAAGGGACTGGAGGATGCTGTTGAGGGATGCAGGATTCAGTGAGAGGAGTGATGGTACGTGTGTCTGCTGAGGAAAGAAAGCTACGAGACAATTTCAGAGCTGAAGCCTTTTTTAAATCACCGGTGCGACTTAAAATCAATCAAATCTAGACCTGAGTAACGAAAGAACAGCTTCAATAAGTCTCTGAGTCTCATTAACTCAGTGCTCTCTCAGGAACGTCAGCACACACACACACACACACACACACACACACACACACACACACACACACACACACACACATGGCCTGTGATTATCAAATTAAACTCTAAACTGGGTCTGATACATTTTACATTATGCTTTGTTCTTCCTTGAGGCAAAATTGAATTCATTAGTATAAGCTCAGGGTAACCTGTATGAGAGATTCACGATCTGAGAATCATGATTACAAGCAAACAGTCATACAGTCTTTGGCTCTCGTGTTAGGACCGCCTTCTTCTTCATGTGAGAGACAGGCAACTGGTTAAGTCAGGCATGCATTATTCAGTCCGGCTAGTTAGTCTGCATCCTTTACCTTTCTTAAACACGGTCTCAGCAGATGTGTGTCCAACATGAGTCTGGTCCTGCTGGAGGTTTCTGCCTGTTAAAGGAAGTTTGTCCTTGCCACTGTAACTTGCTAAATGCTACAAAGTGCTCTGCTCATGGTGGATTAAGATGAGATCAGACTGAGTCCTGTCTGTAAGATGGGACTGGATCTGATCCTGTCTTGATGTTGGGTCTTTGTTGATAATAGAAGAAGAAGAAAGGGAAAGAAAGAAAGACAGAGAAGAGAGAAACAAAGACAAAAGTAAAGTAAAGGAAGAAAGAAATATCGAAGAAGGAAATAAAGAAGAAGGAAAGAAAAGGAAAGGAGATAAACATACTAAAAAGAAAGAAAGAAAGAAAGATTGGTAAGTTAGAAACAAAGACAAAATAAAGTAAAGGCAGAACCGAAGAAAGAAAGAAAGGAAGAAAGACATAAGGAAAGAAAATTAAAGAAAGAAAGATAGAAAGAGAGAAAAGGAAAGAGAGAAAGACAGAGAGAAAGAAAGAAAGATAGAAAGAGAGAAAGAAAGACAGAAAGACAGAGAGAAAGAAAGAAAGACAGAAAGAAAGAAAGAAAGAAAGAAAGAAAGAAAGAAAGAAAGAAAGAAAGAAGGGAAGAGAAAGAAAGGGAAGCGAGAAACAAAGAAAAATTATCACTGCCACTATCATCTCTCTCTCTCTCTTCAGCTCCCTCTATCCCTCTCTCCAACACGGTCTCAGCAGATGTGTGTCTAACATGAGTCTGGTCCTGCTGGAGGTTTCTGCCTGTTAAAGGAAGTTTGTCCTTGCCACTGTAACTTGCTAAATGCTGCAAAGTGCTCTGCTCATGGTGGATTAAGATGAGATCACACTGAGTCCTGTCTGTAAGATGGGACTGGATCTTATCCTGTCTTGATGTTGGGTGTTTGGTCTAGACCTGCTCTGTTTGGAAAGAGTCTTCAGATAACATTTGTTGGGATTTGGTTCTATATAGATAAAGATTGATTGGTTGGTTAAACCAAAGAGTACGTTGAGGAGGGGAAGCATTAATGCCACTTTTATTTGGCAGGTCAAAGTTTGGGAAGTTGCGCCTTATTGAAATCAGAACCTGCAGCAATCTGGTTGAGAATTTTTTTCTATTGAGTGAAAAGTGATGCAAAGTCTTCCTCTGGAAGGAACACCTTAAAAAGTCTGAGAAAAGAAGACACCAGAGAGAAGTTCATTTCAAGGTCCTCAATCTTTGAGCAGATGGTTATGTGAATTAGAATCCAAGCAGGATGCCTTCAGGGATTCTAATCTGCATGACCACCTCTTCACTTTACAGTAACTCGTGTATTACCTGACTGCCGACATAGGACATGAACATGCTGAGAATGAATCACTGTTGTTTGGGTGTTTTGACCAATCAGAATCAAGTAGTTGGTTCAGAGCTTACAAAACCACCTGCTCACCATACATTACCCCACCTTCTATCACTCACTGTAATTATTTCCCCACTCTTAAGACCTGCCTGAGACAAACACTAACATATTTGCCACAGTGTCAACAGGCAGCCTGGTGATTTGACTTCAACTCAGTGGGCAGTAACTTCAACATCATGTTTCTATTTACCATATTCTTTCTGATAAAGTTGTTAGAAAGTGCTGGAAGTTCCCCGACTGTGAGTCAGAAAATATTGTCTGTGTGAAAAGTCGCTGCGTTCACATTTGGAGACGAGGGGAATGAACACCCCCTACATCTCTCCTCACAACACCATCAGCTGCTGTTTTCTGCCCTCCGGCAACTTGGGGCAGTAATGAGCCCAATAGGGGTCGGCGCAACAGGATAAAGACAACTCTGCACTTCAAAACATATCCAGACAAACAACAAAGAACTGAAGACTCATACCTTTAATTTATTTCTGTCTGAAACTATTATTCTGTTTCTAGCATACAGCTTTCTTTACTGTGGGACCCAATAACAACTGCCCTGAGATTAGGGATCATGTTACCATGTGATGCATGTAGCAGAGTTAGCTAAGAGCCAAAGAATATAATACCTTTATGAACAAAACTGAGACCAACTTTAATGTGAAAACAAACAGAACTTTGTGGAAAACACTAGAAATAAAAGATGCAAACGCACTTTGTAACATTTTTGTTTGTGAAATGATAAATGTTTTAAAGGAACAGGTCAACATCTCAGGAAATATGCCCTGGGCTTCTTTCTTAGAAGAGATTGATGGACGCTGCAGAGGTTCTATGTTATAGTGGGGTCTCAAGTTCCTATGGTTCTTACTGTAGTTACCAAGATCCCAATTCCCCTCCTTCAAAGTTTCTTAGCAAACAATAATCAGATTAAAACGGTTTCAATATTATGCCTTGGTCCTAACCCTGAAAATGGGAGTTAGGACTCCGGTTCATGTGACACTCAGAAGACAGGAATCTTTGGGAGCACATACATAGAGCTGGGAAACATTGACCCTAGGAACAAAGAAAGTAAAGTACATCGTCTCCTCCAGGTCAGGCGCTGTTCAGCTGGATGTTAGGGCCTTAAGAGCCTGCTGTTTGCCTGGTGGTGTCTGTTAGTTGAATCCTGTGATAAATCCCACACTGTTACTTAAACAAGAATTTTGAGTAAAGGAGTCCCTGGTCGAGGGTTTGGTCTTCAATTTAAAAATCTGATTTCTGACAGTCAGGAGAGTCACCCTGTATCTGTTGTCATCTTTCATCTAAGCGTTAAAACTACCTCTTTTTTAAACCACTCTTATTTCTAGGTAGTTTAAGTCATTTGACATGTTCCCAATTCCCATTACTTGGTATGTATACCAATTGGTCCTGGGAACATGGACCCTTTTGAAAGGTACATCTGTAGTCCCTTGGTAGGTCAGAATTAAAACATCACATTGTTATAAGACAGCATTAACACAGAGCAGCAACAAGAGTGATTAGAAGGTTGACCTTGTGTGCAACAAATGTTAATTTTTCAGACTGATTTTGTTTTTTTGAATGAACTGAAATAAGCTCAAATATCTGTATTCATTATTCTTTATTGGGAAACCGCATTAGCTTCTAGAGTGTGGTTGCTAGTCTTCCTGGGGTCCACACAGCAACAACAAAAAATAAGAAAAACAATTATTTAAAATCACACATTATTCATAAAACAAAAATACAATAGCAGCCAATTCTAAAAAATCACAAATGAAAATGCAAAATAAACAAAGTGTCATAGCAAATAAACAATGAGTAGCATTAAGCTACAAAATAATGGTAGTTTAGAAGATGTGATTTTAATTTAGCCTCTAAAGTTAGCCAATATAATCTGTTATGCATCTCCAGCACATTGGTACGAAAAGAACAGTTAAGAGCCAATCAGGCAGCTCTATTTTGTACAACTTGAAGTTCTTTTTAGATGTTTTTCAGCAGCACTTGACCAGATAGGCAGACAGTACTCAATGTGTGACAGAACAAGTGACCTAACAACATCTTTCTAGCATAACATAAACATAAATATCTAGTCACTTTTAAAAAAATATCCAGATTTTAACACACTGACAGTCCAAAGAAAATGAATGTTTATGTAAGACTCATGTTTCAGAGTCATCCAGTGTAATTGTCTGTAATCAGGTGAATTCTTTGTTGAACTCTGACTTAATGCAGTTTGCAGACAGAAGTTAAGGTCCACAGAGAGGGTACAGCTCCATACTGAGCCTGATGACTCACCCTGAGAGGTTGAGTTGTCCTCAGATACCATGACCGCATTGTAATTATCGTCCCCCAGTGTATAATTATAAAGTGACCAATCACATTAGAAAGAGCCCGGCCGAGACATAAAAGCAAAAGGAAAGTCGAGGTGACGAGGTGATGTGAAAAGTTTTCCCACTTCACCCTCAGATGACGTGAACTTCAGTGGATCCATTAAAGTGTCAGTCCACTCATATTTACACTCTACCTCTCTCTTTTATTCTGTCTTATAGAAAACGCCATCCAGGCCTTCGGGAACGGATCAGATGTGAAAACAGGCGCCAGCCAGCCTGGGATGCCCAGCCCAGCTATGGACAACCAGATCCCACATTCGGCAACCAGCGCCCCGGGCATTTCCATGGAAACAGAGCAGAACATCCTGAGAGCACAGATACCTACTCAGGTGAGACGAGAAATGTGATGTAGGGTTTGCCAAACAGAGAGAATTAATGGAGACGGGCGCGCTCAGAAGTGGATCCCACTGCCGCAGATAACTCAGGGTGTTTGTTTTATCCTGCAGGGAGCGGCAGACGGGTGGGATTAACATTATCTGCATAATTCAGACAGCGACAGGTACAAATTCAGACACACAGAAATCAAAAAGTGGAGCTGTGTAGTTTGAGCAGAAAAAAAAAATATTTTACACACAAGCTTATTGAAGGGTGCAAAATTCTAGATTGAAGGTGTTTTCAGTTTGTCATTTTGAAGTTGAATCCATTTAAATTCTTTTCAACTTTTACATCCACACTTTCTTGGCGGGTGCTTTAATGCAAAGGTACATCAAATCAAATCAGACTTTATTTCCAGTCTGCGATGAAGCGGTTGAACACAGCAGCATGAGAGAACATTTTGTTCCCAGCTACTGTATATCAGGGGAAAGCATCAAGCACACTTTTAATGATTGTTTTGGTGTTTGTTGGTACTTGGTATTTCAGTCAAGGGAGTCTGGAAATCTGTGTAACGTGCAAATGTGATGAACATACGCCTTTCCCCACCGCCGCCTTAAGGACGACCTTCCAGCTCTTAGATAATAATCAATCTCTCAGTGACACGTGTTTGATCAGGTCCATAAAAATAGATATCAAGTGTCAGCAGCTCAGGGTTGTACCTGCTGTTATTGTGTCACTCTTCATCATGAAACAGCTTACAACTACTTACAACTTGAAGACTGGAAAAAAGGAGCTTTTATTGGTACAGTTTTCCTTTTGATGTATTTATTGACTAGTTTAAACTTCCTCTCCACGCCCAAAATAAAGAGTTAAATGACTCTTAAATGCCTTCCCTTTGTCAAATCAATCAATCAACCCATTGTGCATTTCAATAGTTATTGCATCATGATTATATGTACAGTATATTACCATAGAGCAGCTTTAAATGGCAGAAACTTCATGCAGCAGTTCCACTTCCATGATCAATAGGTTTGTCTCAATGTCAGTTTCTTTCTTATTCAATATTTTTAAAGACTGAAACTTAATGAAGTCAATCAATCAGTCTTTATTTATAAAGCGCCAAATCACAACAAACGTTACCCTCAGACTCTTTCCAAACAGAGCAGGTCTAGACCTTTCCTTATTTATTTCTCTTTTCCTTTCTTTCTTTCTTTCTTTATTTCTTTCAGTTTCTTTTTTTCTTTCTTTCATTCTTTCTTTCTTTCTTTCTTTCTTTCTTTCTTTCTTTCTTTCTTTCTTTCTTTCATTCTTTTTTTCTTTCATTCTTTCAGTTTCTTTCTTTCTGTCTGTCTGTCATTCTTTCTTTCAGTTTCATTCATTCATTCTTTCATTCTTTCTTTCTTTCTTTCATTCTTTCTTTCTTTCATTCATTCTTTCTTTCATTCTTTCTTTCATTCTTTCAGTTTCTTTCTTTCTTTCATTCTTTCTTTCTTTCTTTCATTCTTTCTT
>NW_023260411.1:0-7295 GCF_009762535.1 Notolabrus celidotus | reverse complement strand
ACTCCCCCAGCCCTTTCTCATTAGCGAATCTGAGCATTCAGAGGAGTTGAAATTGGAGAATCTGTTTGTGCGAGGCCATCCTCAATCCCTAACCCATCCCCCGTTTGTGCTCTTATGCAGACACACACACACACACACACACACATTTTCTCCTGCTTTTACAAAACCGGACTGAAGCAGAGCGATTTCACGCTTTCAGCTTAGTAATGGCATTATGCAAAATACCATTACCCTGGAAAGGACACTCCAATATGTGGAAGCAGGTCAAGTGTTCATTTTAAAAGGGGGGATCTGTGGAGTTGTACAAAACAACACAAACAGCCGTGTCTGCCTCCTCTCAGCTTTAAGAGCCATTTAGCAGCGAGACATTTGAGCAGGACTGATGGTGTGCAAAGGTTTGTTGTAACTAATGGACCATTGTTGGTTTTGTTTAAGAAGCACACTTTACCCACACATTTAGAGCTCCTATACAATATTTCCCTTTCTTCTTTCCCGCTCCTCTCTTCTCTCAGTCTCGCCCTCTCCGGTTTTAAAAGTACTGGAGAGATTTTTGGTGAATGTGGCACAATGGGAGCTCTTTGTTTGCTCAGGTGCCTATACTTCACAATGGGCAGATAATGGAGGAACACTCTGGACACAGATGTTCCCTCTTCATCTCACTCCTCGGTGTGACCCTCTTAGGAAGAAAAAAGGAAGGGGAGCAGAGGGTTGATCTCTTTAATCTGCTGAGCTTTGGTCATTATTTTCTTCACTAAAATCTGCGTTTGAGATGCAGAGACATTCATTTTTGACCAGTTTTTGGTGGTAACATCTCAACATATATCAGCATTAGTCAGTTAATTTTGTTCCCCTGTAGCTTGATGGTTGTGTCGCTAGTTTTTTAATCTTATAGCTTTCAGTAGCTTTGCTGTTTCATGCAGCAAATTTGCAGTAGCATCCACAGAAACTAGATTTTACCACAATGAGGTTAAATCAAAGCTGAGTTCTCAAGTGCATGGGCATGCATTTGCAGAAATCAACCAGTTCCACTATTATCCACACTTTAAGATGTCCTGCTTATTTAATGGTATAATATTTAACTTTTTCTGCTATTTTTTGTCTTTAAATAGCTGAAGAGAGACAGGGAATGTGGAGAGTGCAGCGGGGGAAGACATGCAGCACAGGGTTTTGGCTTGGGGTCAAACCAGTGACCGCTGTGGTGAGGTCTGTGGCCTCTGAACTTGGGGCACGTGCCCTAACCGCCAAGCAAACACAGCCTCCCATATGCATTCTTCTTGTTTCTTCTTTTCTAGTTAACATCAGAGAAATACAATCTGTCAAATACAGCTTTGCATAGACAGGATTTCATCTTCCACTGGATGATTGCTTTTGAAAATGGTTCATTGGGAACCAACCCCTATTTAGTTAACCATCACCAGTGCAGTCTGCAAACACCAGCTAGGAAATAAAGGAAGAGAGAGAAGTTGGAGCTTAGATTAGGGGAGAGTGGGGCAAGTTATCCACCTCTTGTGTTTAGACAACTGAATATTTTAAGTCTGTTGTCCACACATCAATCCAACAATTAATCTGTATTTATAAAGTGCCAAATCCCCAACAAATGTTCTCCTCAGACTCTTTCCAAACAGAGCAGGTCTAGACCGTACTCTGTTCTATTCCAGTCCCATCTTCAAGACAGGACTCAGTCTGAGTAGTTGTAGCAGCTGGAGTCTGGCACGTCCACAGCAGCAGAGATCCAGAGGAACCTACGAGACAAGGGAGCTCAGGGACTCCAGAAAGGACTATGGTTAGTAACTTTAATGGGACAGGAAGAGTTAAAGAAAGGGATAAGGAGAGAGGAGCTAAGGTGAGAGGAGATAAGGAGAGAGGAGCTATGGAGAGAGGAGCTATGGAGAGAGGAGCTAAGGAGAGAGGAGCTATGGAGAAAGGAGCTATGGAGAGAGTAGATAAAGAGAGAGAGGAGATAAGGAAAGAGGAGATAAGGAGAGAGGAGCTAAGGTGAGAGGAGCTAAGGAAAGAGGAGCTATGGAGAGAGGAGCTAAGGAGAGAGGAGCTATGGAGAGAGGAGCTAAGGAGAGAGGAGATAAGAAGAGAGGAGCTAAGGAGAGAGGGGCTGAGGAGAGAGGAGATAAGGAGAGAGGCGATAAGGAGAGAAGAGACAAGGAGAGAGGATATTAGGAGATGGGAGATGAGGAGAGAGGAGATGAGGAGAGAGGAGATAAGGAGAGAGGAGATCCAGAGGAACCTATGAGACAAGGGAGCTCAGGGACTCCAGAAAGGTCTATGGTTAGTAACTTTAATGGGACAGGAAGAGTGAAAGTGAGAGACAGGCAGAGAGAGGAGAGAGAGGGAAAGACAGGATCCCAGTGTGTCAGTCTAAGCCTATAGCAGCATAACTAAGAGCCTGGTCCAAGCCTGATCCAGCTCTAACTATAAGCTTTATCAAAAAGGAAAGTTTGAAGCCTACTCTTAAAAGTAGAGAGGGTGTCTGCCTCCCGGACCCTGACTGGTAGATGGTTCCAAAGGAGAGGGGCCTGATAACTGAAGGCTCTACCTCCCATACTACTTTTAGAGACTTAAGGTACGATGAGCAGGCCTGCATGCTGGGAGCGTAGTGTTCTAGAGGGGTAATAAGGCACTATGAGCTCTTTAAGATACGAAGGTGTCTGATCATTAAGAGCTTTGTAGGTCAGAAGAAGGAAGAAGGAAGCACGTATATTTGTTATCCAGCTGTGATGGAGAGAGATGCATGGGAGAGGTTCGTGTTGCTGCAGCTGAGCTCGCTCCTCTGTGGGGGCGGTGCTAATGTAATATAGAGTAACTAGTGCTCGGCCAGCTCTGAATCTGATGTAGTTGTTTACATCTCCTGAAGGTACAGAGGACATGAACGGCATGAGACTCACTGTTGCTCTCGTCAACCTCACTAATCTGCATAAATCAATCAACCTTTGTCTGCAGAGTAAATGAGAGGTGTCCCCACAGCTCGATGAATACTCAATAAAGTCAGAATAAACATTCCCAGGCGCAGACCTGGACGGCAGCAAACACAGGTTTATTCTATGGTTGCTGCATGGCACACTTTTTCAGGAGGGTTTATTAGTTATGGGTCACCTTGAAGGCAGAAGAGTGGATGGAGGGCAATCGATAGCTAAGCCAATAAGGAAGCAAGAGGCTAAGGTTAAGAGGGTAATCCTTGATGGTAAAGCAGGAAATCTATAAAATAAATGATTTCTCCACTCCTGCAGGGCGGCGGAGGTTATTTATTGGAACAAGTTTGGGCACACACTCTCTGGGTTTCACCAAAGTGAGAAAGAAATAGACAAAAACTGCAATTCAAACCAAACACAAGGCAATTTGCAGGAAGCAATACAAAATCCATTACACTTTGCCTCACAGAATCTTTCACCAAAAGTTTAACAACGGCAGTAAGGTAGTCAGATATTAAAGTGCAGTGTGAGGTTAGCCGGGGTTGTTTGATGTAGGAACAGCGCCTGCAACTCTGAAGGTAACAATTTCAGGCTTCATGTCAGCTTACTGAAACAGAGGAATTATCACAGAGAGGGCTTTTTTATTTATCAACCTTTATCCTTACCTGCCTGAGAACTTAGAATATCTGTCTTATCTTTATTAAAGGAAATTAACATCTACTGGCAGAGTAGAGTAGAAGCGGTATCATTGGTGCTCATAGCAATAAAGATATTTAAGGATCTATTTCTTATTTTGAGGATCACTGCAAATCATGCAACTCCTCCAACGTCCACTCCACTGGCTCTGTAAGGAAGTTAATCCCTAACATTAAAGCACCAAACTTCAGTGGAAAATTCAAAATGTTTACACCCTGGTGCAAATTTGGCTTTGGTCTTCACAGCTTATTTTTCCTTTGGTGACAGCCGTGTGAAGCAGAGGGACTCCCACTAAACCGTTTAGGTAACATGGTTATTCAGAGGCTTACAGGTTTTGCATAAAGAGGGGCGTGGCTGCTTTGAGGGACAGGTAGGAGCCGTTTGCTGTCACCAAATGTGACGTGTTGGCTGTGTTTGTGGCGTTTCAGGGGATTATTTTTTAATGCAAATAGATGAGAATTAATATGTCTGTCTCTGCAGTTAATTGCAGGCCGTCAGTAGTGTCACATCGGGCCCTTAAAAGGCCGTTATGGTGATGCCTGAAAAATGCAATTTGCTAATATCAATCAATCAGTCAATCAATCTTTATTTGTATAGCGCCAAATCACAACAAACGTTATCTCAAGACACTTTTACAAACATAGGAGGTCTAGACCACTCTATGTCAAATTATGAACAGAGACCCAACACCAAGACAGGATCAGACTCAGTCTGACCCCATCTTAATCCATCATGAGCATTGCACATCGCAGCATTTAGCTAGTTACAGCGGAGAGGACAAACTTCCTTTAACAGGCAGAAACCTCCAGCAGGACCAGACTCATGTTAGACAGCCATCATGCCTCGACTGAGTTGGGTCTGGAAAGACAGATAGAGGGGAGTAAGAGAGAGAAGTGATAGTGATGAGACGAGTCGTAGGAAGCTGTTGCCGCTGGAGTCCAGCACGTCCGTATCAGCTGGAGTCCAGATCGTCCGCAGCAGGAGGAGGTCTACGGCAGCTCAGAGGAATCTACGAGACAAGGGAGCTCAGGGACTCCAGAAAGGTCTATGGTTAGTAACTTTAATGGGACAGGCAGAGTTAAAGTAAGTGATGAAGGGGTTGGGGGGAAGGGGGTGAGCTAGGATCCCAGTGTGTCAGTGTGCCAGTTCCCCCGGCAGTCTAGGCCTATAGCAGCATGACAAAAGCTGGTCCAAGCCTGATCCAGCTCTAACTATAAGCTTTATCAAAAAGGAAAGTTTGAAGCCTACTCTTAAAAGTAGAGAGGGTGTCTGCCTCCCGGACCCTGACTGGTAGATGATTCCAAAGGAGAGGGGCCTGATAACTGAAGGTTCTACCTCCCATACTACTTTTAGAGATTTTAGGTACAACTAGCAAGCCTGCACGTTGGGAGCGTAGAGTTCTAGAGGGGTAATAGGGCACTATGAGCTCTTTAAGATACGAGGGTGTCTGATTTTTAAGAGCTTTGTAGGTTAAAAGAAGGATTTTAAACTCTATTCTACATTTTATTGGGAGTCAGTGTAGAGAAGCTAACACTGGAGAGATGTGCTCCCTCTTCCTAGTTTTAGTCAATACTCGAGCTGCGGCGTTTTGAACTAGCTGAAGAATCTTTAGAGACTTATTGGGGCAGCCTGATAAGAGGGAGTTACAGTAATCTAACCTGGAGGTAACAAATGCATGGACTAGTTTTTCTGCGTCGCTCTGAGATAGGAAGTGTCTAATTTTTTTTAATATGGGTTAGTATTGGCAAGAACCTCCTGATACGATACGCATCACGATATCACAATATTGTAATATTGTGATATTCTACACTGTTAAAGGAAAAAAATAGAGATGATGTAAATGTGAGTCACACAATATTACTAAAAATGTAAAGGACAAATTAAGTCAAAACTATTTGATTGAAAACAACTTTTCCACCTTATTGTTTTTTTAATACTGAAGTTGTATTTTAGTTCCAACTCGGCTAGAATATGAATTTAAATTTTTTACAAAAAATCAATATTAAGAGTTGAAATATTGATATTATATTGAAGGTCAAAGTATCACGATATATTGCTGTATCGATATTTTTTCACACCTCTATTTGCTAATTACACTTTTACTATTTTATCATTTTCAGAATAAAACTGAAAAAAAATTCAAAGCTCACTGTGTGAACAAAGCAGATTTCAGACAGAGATTTGTACAGTCATTCCCTCCCCTAAAGCACAGAGACAAAAATAATAAATACATTATTTTTTATTTATTTATTCAATTTATTTGTAAAAGGGACCATGTACAATATTTAACATAAATGTCACCATCTGATGCATTGTACCAGAGTTAGCTTAAAGCTAATTTACATCTGCAGTCCCTTGGCAGGTCACAATTAAAACATCACATTGTAAAAACACTTGCTTGCACACACACAAGCGCACGCGCACACGCACACACACACACACACACACACACACACACACACACACACACACACACACACACACACACACACACACACACACACACACACACAATCAAACAAACAAACAAACAAACAGTATGTATATCAAGTTAAAAGTATCAAATCAGTGGTTGCAGTGTTGAGTGTCCTTTAGCAGACTTTTCAGTTTGGATAATACAATAATAATCAATCAATCAAGCTTTATTTATATAACACCTTTCATACAAATCAAATGCAACTCAAAGAGCTTTACAGAGATTGAAAAATGAGAAAGAAGCAGAAATGAAACAATGGCAAGACATATTAGGGGAAGATAATAATAATAAGAAAAATAGTAATAATACAAATTAAAAATAGGAACAACAAAATAAAATAAGGCTAATTATAGTAAAATGCTACTAACAACAACAGCAACAACAACAATAATAATACAATTTATTAAAGACCTTTCACTCAAAAAGACATGACACATGTAAGATAGTAAGATAACAGAACAAGTATTAGCATATAGCTACATATAGCATTTACTCTGCATTGGTTTATCTCTCTGTGTAACACAGTAATGATGGTATCTGTTTTTTATGCTGTTGTTCTTAAAGTTATGTTGCACTAAAGTTAAATTATTGCAAGACAACATTTTCCCATAAAGTTTGAATTATGTTTTTATTAAGGATATTTTACCACCTTGGGGCGTTAAGCATGTTAAATTTATGCATATGTGGGTGTGGCCTCTAATGTTAAAAAATGATCACCTGACGAAGACCAGTGGGTCGAAACGTCGTGACTTCATTCGCTAGTTTTGTGGCGTTGAGAAAGTTTATGAATTGGCCTGCAGCATGCAGACTCAGGAACTCCTTAAAAGGGCGTACAAATCAAACCAATCAGAAACGTCCTGCTGTGTTCTTTGGGGTTTCAGATTTGGGGTCCGGAACGTACGGCTGTCTTTCGTAATGTGTCACTTTGAATCGTGAAGACGACTTTAGAATAATGAAGCAGTGGAGGAGAGTTCCAGAATGCTTTTGGGCGGGAGTTCTTAAAGGGACAGCGACTAGAATGAGGTGCTCCTAAGACGCCGATCTGACATAAGTGAAGAGTGGTAAATCTTGTAAAGCTACTATGAAGCTAACTTTGAAATGAGCACAACACCCTGTCTTTATATATTAGATAATTCACTAGCAAGGACCACGCCACACAAGGATATAAGTTTGAACATTTAATGAATTAGTTGTGCGTG
>NW_023260410.1:0-7444 GCF_009762535.1 Notolabrus celidotus | reverse complement strand
CTTTTTGTTTCTTTTTGCTCCTTTTTCCTCATTTATGTCTTTTGTTTTTGTTGCTCCTTGTTGTATGCTAAAATTTGTTTTGCATTTTGCTCTTTTTGGTCCTTTTTGTCTTTTTTTTCCTCCTATTTGTTTTACTTTTTGCTCTTTTTTGCTTTGCCTTTTCTCCTTTTTGTTTCTTTTTGCTCCTCTTTGTTGCCTTTCTTTGGACTAGATGTGGAAGCTGTGTTAGCTTAACTTTCACTTTATTAAAAAAATATTTTTTGTTGCCTTTAATAAAATCTTCATTTTGTTTTGTGAGTTCCGTTTTTTTTATTTACCTGTTAATTTGTTGCTTTAAGTTAAAATCATGATTTAAGTTGTTTTTGTCAGGTAGTCATAACTTGTTCAAACAGGCCAGCTGTGTGGTTTCACTTAATCATTAACAGTGTATACAGAAGTGTTGCTCAGTGAAGTTGTGAGCATGCTCAGTGTGCCTCCAGAGTATAGTGATGTCTATTTATTGCTAAATTAAATGAATAAATATTGTTTTAATAATTTGTGAGATCTATTTAAATTTGTAATTCCTGCCTTTGTATTCATTAGTGAACATACCTGTGTGTTCTTAAAGGGACACTCTCTGTTAAAATGAAATATCCAGTCTGAGTAGGATGATGTCAGTAATGATCTACTGAAGCTAGTTAACGAGTTATTTCAGAGCGATGATATCAGAGCTGAGATAATTCTTCTTCCTGAAACAGATCAAAAGGATGAATCTGAAAATGAAGAACAACCTTCATCTCCATGTTTGTGTCTGAGACGAGTTATTGACATAATAAGAACACCATCAGTCTCAGACTGACTGCTCTGTGTTTCCTCTGATAACTCATCACCGTCAGACGGAGGTTTATTGACCTGTGCTAACACGACGCCGGAGACCTGCAGCACATCCACACACACACAGAGCCGCTCTAATTACAGTCAGTGTCACTGATGCATTCTGGGTCGCCTCTCAGCGTGACAGCGATGAATCTGCTCGTTAAACGTGTGTGATTGATAATTAGAGCTGAGTCAGGAGAGCTGTCTGTGTCTGATTGCTGCTCATGTGAAGAGATGCTAATCACTGCTGTTCGGAGGTTTGTTTTCAGAGACCGGACGTTTTTTAAATCTAATTAATCTGATCACACGTTCACTTCTTTGGGAAACAGAGAGATGGTTTTATGTTGATGAGAAGAATGATTGAAGTTCTGCAACAGCTTATTCAAGATAAAGTCATCTCACTTTGAAGAGTCTTGTTGAAGTGTTTTCAAACCTTGGGCCCGTTCTTTTTTACAAATCTTAACGTCTAAATAACAAACGGTTACCAATAAATAAGGAACTGCTCCTGCAGCTTTCTGCAGCAGTCACTATGTTTACATGCACGGTTAAATCAAGCTGCTTAGATAGGGGATTTATTCCCCTACTGTCTTTGTCGCCTCCACTCCTGTAGGGGGCGATATTCCACATTTCAGCTCGTCACTACTGGACCTTCTTCTAGTTGACTTATTACTTCACATACACAAATGTTTGACAAACAAGCTAGCAAGAGGCTGACTGGTTGTCTCAAATATGTCCCAAAGAGGTCCCAAATAAGTCCCAAAGAGGTCCCAAATAAGTCCCACACAAGTCCCAAATAAGTCCCAAACAGGTCCCAAATAAGTCCCAAACAGGTCCCAAATACGTCTCAAATAAGTCCCATACAAGTCCCAAATATGTCCCAAACAAGTCCCAAACAGGTCCCAATGAGTCCCAACAAGTTACAAGTCTCAAACAAGTCCTACATAAAGACCAGCAGTCTGAAACAGGAATAAGCTGTGTCCCACTCAAGTCCCATATATGTCCCAAACAGGTCCCCGATAAGTCTCAAATAAGTCCCACACAAGTCCCAAATAAGTTACAAGTTCTAAACAGGTCCCCAATAAGTCTCAAATAAGTCCCAGACAAGTCCCAAACAGGTCCCAAATAAGTCCCAAATGAGTCCCAAACAAGTCCCAAACAGGTCCCAAGTAAGTCCCAGACAAGTCCCAAACAGGTCCCAAATGAGTCCCAAACAGGTCCCAAGTAAGTCCCAAACAAGACCCAATAAGTCCCAACAAGTTACAAGTCCCAAACAAGTCCTACATCAAGACCAGCAGTCTGAAACAAGAATAAGCTGTGTCCCATTCAAGTCCCAAATATGTCCAAAACAAGTCCCAAACAGGTCTCAAATAAGTCCCAAATGAGTCCCAAACAAGTCCCAACAAGTCACAAGTCACAAACAAGTCCTACATACAGACCAGCGGTCTTGAACAATCCATGTCCCGTTTTAAATCAGTGGACACTCCAAAACAATGCACCATGCCTGCAAAACATCTCTAATGCACCACGTCTAAGCTCCTGGCTGATTTTGAGTTGATGTGCAGCAGTTGCTAAGCTAGCCCGGTTCATCATACTGAAGAACCCTGCAGCATCACATCAGGTTGGCTCCCTGTAATGCTGACAAGAAAGTCAGTCTCCTTCAAAAAGACTGAGGTAATGAACACGCTGCATTCTGCACATTCTGCAAGCGTCCGTTTCCAGCCGCCCACAGAGGAAACACACAGCCTTCCTAAAAAGAGCAAACACTGACGGTGTGCTCAGGCTGGAAGCGGCACCTTGAGGACGAACATGTGTGGTTGTTGCAGCAGTCAGCGGGTGTTGTTTCTCCGATTGTTCTTATAATTTGACTCACAGCCTGCGACGTCCTGATAAAGTCTGTGTTTTCCTCCTTATTATCACCTAATGTTTATTCAGCACGTCGCAGCAGGTAAATCAGCTCCACAGAATCCACCGCAGGACAAATTGTACCAGAAATCCTCCGCTGCCAAATTCCCACCACTGAGTCCTTGAATGACAAAAAACACTTTCACACAGCCTTTTTATTTCACTGAATCATGAACCTTGAAATTTTTGTCATAGCTGAGAGCGTTGAAGTGGAACTAAAGTGGATTTTCCGCCACCTGAAGAGAGAAGTGCTTCTAAAAGGAAAATATTCACATCCCTGAACGCTGTCCACGAGCATGCACGGAGGAGTTTAAACAAACAAACCAGCAGACTGTTTATGTTCCTGACTTCTCTAAACAAGTTCTCTCCTAACATTTCACATAAACCATTCCACTTTATTTACGTTCCTGTAAATACAGTCCTCCTCTCTCTGCCATCCACTGAATATAGAACCAACAGCAGGCCGTCTTCCACCTGCTGCGAGACGTGGCACCATAACACCGCCTCCGTGGGCGCTGACATATTGAGCTAGTGGAGCCGAGACATCTGAGGAGCAGGACTGAGATCACACTCCTTCAGCTAACCCAGCACTCAAGTAGCTTCTTCCACTGTTGAAACGCTAGTCCAAAAACAGTCCCAAACAGGTCCTAAATAAGTCCCAAACAAGTTACAAGTCACAAACAGGTCCTAAATAAGTCCCAAACAGGTCCTAAATAAGTCCCAAACAAGTTACAAGTCCCAAACAGGTCCTAAATAAGTCCCAAACAAGTTACAAGTCCCAAACAGGTCCTAAATAAGTCCCAAACAAGTTACAAGTCCCAAACAGGTCCTAAATAAGTCCCAAACAAGTTACAAGTCCCAAACAGGTCCTAAATAAGTCCAAAACAAGTTACAAGTCCCAAACAGGTCCTAAATAAGTCCCAAACAAGTTACAAGTCCCAAACAGGTACCAAATAAGTCCCAAACAAGTTACAAGTCCCAAACAGGTCCTAAATAAGTCCAAAACAAGTTACAAGTCCCAAACAGGTCCTAAATAAGTCCCAAACAAGTTACAAGTCCCAAACAGGTCCTAAATAAGTCCCAAACAAGTTACAAGTCCCAAACAGGTCCTAAATAAGTCCAAAACAAGTTACAAGTCCCAAACAGGTCCCAAATAAGTCTCAAATAAGTCCCACCCAAGTCCCAAACAGGTCCTAAACAAGTCCTTAACAGGTCCCAAATAAGTCCCAAACAAGTTACAAGTCCCAAACAGGTCCCAAATAAGTCTCAAATAAGTCCCACCCAAGTCCCAAACAGGTCCCAAACAAGTCCTTAACAGGTCCCAAATAAGTCTCAAATAAGACCCACACAAGTCCCAAACAGGTCCCAAATAAGTCTCAAATAAGTCCCACACAAGTCCCAAACAGGTCCCAAACAAGTCCCAAACAGGTCCCAAATAAGTCTCAAATAAGTCCCACACAAGTGCCAAACAGGTCCCAAACAGATCCCAAATAAGTCTCAAATAAGTCCCAAATAAGTCCCAAATAAGTCCCACACAAGTCCCAAACAGGTCCCAAACAAGTCCCAAACAGGGCCTAAATAAATCCCAAACAAGTCCCAAATAAGTCCCACACAAGTCCCAAACAAGTCCCAAATAAGTCTCAAATAAGTCCCACACAAGTCCCACACAAGTCCCAAACAGGTCCCAAACAGGTCCCAAACAGGTCCCAAATAAGTCCCAAACAGGTCCCACACAAGTCACAAACAGGTCCCAAATAAGTGTCAAACAGGTCCAGCACAAGTCCCCAACAGGTTGCAAACAGGTCCCACACAGGTCCAACACAGGTCCCACACAAGTCCCAAATAAGTCCCCTACAAGTCCCAAACAGGTCCAAAACAAGTCCCAAACAGGTCCCAAATAAGTCCAACCCAAGTAAAAAAAAATTCAAATAAGCCCCACAAGTCCCAAATAAGTCAAACACAGGGCCCAAATAAGTCCCAAACAGGTCCCAATCAAGTCTCAAATAAGTCCCACATAGGTCCCAAACAGGTCCCAATCAAGTCTCAAATAAGTCCCACATAGGTCCCAGACAGGTCTTACATGAAGACCAGCAGTCTGAAACAGGAATAAGCGTTGAAGACTTGGAGCAGCTGTGGAAGTTATTGACGTCTTTAAGTGTAAGAGACAGAACTAGACTGTAAAAACTCCAAACTTAGAAGCTCTTGTTTCTAGTACAACAATCAGATTTGGCCTTCTTCAGCTGACAGATAAACGTCATGGTTCAAGATATTACAAGCAGAAAATAAGACCTGAGCTTCCTGTCGAGACTTCCACTGTTCCAAAGTCTTTGTAATTAGTCAGCCGGAGTTTCTCTCCACGAACATGTCGGGTCCCGGCTGCTCGTGGTGAAAGTGTGACCCGTGTTATTTCCTGTGTGGCTCCACTTATCAGACATGGATGAAGACATGATCCTGTTCTTCACCGTGTCTGCATGTGTCCAACATCAGCGTCTCTCTGTGGCGCAGTCAGCTGTTATTAACGGAAGGTGAGACTTTAAGCGTCGCCACCGGCCCGGGGTGATAAAAGCAACATGGATTAAAACTGAAGGCCATCACGGCTGAACCATGAACAGGAAGGGAAAGAGTTTATCTTCTGAGAGGAGAGAGATGAACTTTTACTTCCAGTCTGAAGAGGAGTTCATCTTCCTCTGCAGGGCGCCATGAGGAGGAAGAGGAGGAGGAGGAGGAGGAAGAGGAGGAGGAGGAGGAGGAGGAGGAGGAGGAGGAGGAGGAGGAGGAGGAGGAGGAGGAGGAAGAGGAGGAGGAGGAAGAGGAGGAGGAGGAAGAGGAGGAGGAGGAGGAGGAGGAGGAGGAGGAGGAGGAGGAGGAGGAGGAGGAAGAGGAGGAGGAGGAGGAGGAGGAGGAGGAGGAGGAGGAGGAGGAGGAGGAAGAGGAGGAGGAGGAAGAGGAGGAGAGGAGGAGGAGGAGGAGGAGGAGGAAGAGGAGGAGGAAGAGGGGCTGATAGCAGAGCGAGACCCAGGCCTAGCTGAGACTCGAGACAGAGGCAGAGGAACTCCCTGATCCAGACTCTGTCAACTTTATTTACATTTACAAATATTTAACCTGCGACGGAAACAAGGGAAGAAAGAGAAGAAGAAACAGAACGTGTGAACGACAAAGGAACGCCTCGGGGGACTCGTGAGAAGACAAACAGAGCGGAGAGATCGTGTGAGGGGAATCAAGATGGCACACTGAGACGGCGGTGGGAGGTGAGAGGAGAAACAAAACGGAGAGGGAACACCAGAGAGAGAGAGAGAGAGAGAGAGAGAGAGAGAGAGAGAGAGAGAGAGAGAGAGAGAGAGAGAGAGAGAGAGGGAGAGAGAGCACAACAGAGGAGTGATGAGGGAGGAGGAGTGTTTAAAAATAGAGGTGATGAGGAGGAGGAGTGTGTGTAAACTCATGCTCAGACAAGAGAGGATGAGAGGAAGAGAGAGTGTATGTTTATTTACAGAGAGAGGAGGATTCTGGGTAATTTACTACAGTTAGTGAGTGAGAAGTTATCTAACATCCCCGGAGTCCCCTTCAGCTCTGACAAGTCTGAACTATTCTCTGTAGGTAAAGAAGGAAGACACGTTTCCTCCTCCTCTCTGAAGGTAAAGAAGGAAGACACGTTTCCTCCTCCTCTCTGAAGGTAAAGAAGGAAGACACGTTTCCTCCTCCTCTCTGAAGGTAAAGAAGGAAGACACGTTTCCTCCTCTCCTCGGTGTACGACATCTCAGGAATCTGGAGCCAGAGTCTCTGCTGTACTGCAGCCAGCCAGCAGGGGGAGCTCTAACTGTTTAGGCTTCATGTTTAGGGAGATGCCATGTTCATCTTTGTATTCAGTATTTGGTCCAACAGCAGAGTCAAGTCTGATGCTCAGATCAATGAGGGCTATATTCAGAGCAACAAGTCCCACTGAAGTCCCAAATCGACATTCGAATGGATGCAAAGTGAACAGATTCCAAGTGAGGAGCAACAAGTCCTGACAACCAATCACAGCTCCAGACTGAAACACTCAGGTACCCAGAAAAGACAAACAAGTCTTGATCAGCTAAGTCAAGATCAACTACTCCCTGTAACGAAACAACAAGTCTGAATCCAGTCTGAAGTTCTACATGATAAAAAACATTCCCAAAAACTGTATTTATCCCCAGGAGAATTTAAAGTTCCTTTGCTAGGATAAAGAATCTTAGAGAGGAGTTTGACGTCCCAAACAAGTTCCCAATTAATTCCTAAACGGGTCAAAAGAGGTCCAAAAAAAGTCCTGAAAAAGTCACAAATAAGTCCCACACAAGTTACAAGTCCCAAACAGGTCCAAGACAAGTCCCAAATAGTCCCAAACAAGTCCAAAACAGGTCCCAAAACAGTCCCAAACAAGTCCCAAATAATTCCCACACAAGTTACAAGTCCCAAGCAGGTCCAAGACAAGTCCCAAATAGTCCCAAACAAGTCCAAAACAGGTCCCAAAACAGTCCCAAACAAGTCACAAATAATTCCCACACAAGTTACAAGTCCCAAGCAGGTCCAAGACAAGTCCCAAATAGTCCCAAACAAGTCCAAAACAGGTCACAAAACAGGTCCCAAAACAGGTCCCAAAACAGTCCAAAAAACTCTCAAATAATTCCCACACAAGTTACAAGTCCCAAACAGGTACAATACATGTCCC
>NW_023260409.1:0-7383 GCF_009762535.1 Notolabrus celidotus | reverse complement strand
CAAATAGCCAAACCACGATGCTAAATGCGCCCGGAGCTGAGTTGAAAAGTGTGACCCGGTGGCGAAGGGCATAAGAGGAGGGACTGGCAGTCCGGAGGTTGAAGGTTCCATTCTTATCAGTAGCAAGTTCAATTTTAAAGTCAAAGAGCCAAACCACAGAGTGAAACGCGCCCCGAGCAAAGGTATAGAGTGTGTCTCGGTGGCGAAGGGCCATAGAGGACGACTGGCAGTCCGGAGGTTGCCGGTTCGATCCTCACTCAAGGCTCGGTGATTTTTAAAGACCATGTGCCAAACCACAAAGATAAATACGCCCCGAGCTGAGTTTCACCAGTGTCTCTCAGTGGCGTAGGGGCATAGTGGACAGCCTCGCACTCCAAAGGTTGACGGTTCAATTCTTACCTGAGGCCAAGTGAATTTTAAAGTCAAAGATCCAAACCACAGTGCTAAACGCGCCCGGAGCTGAGGTTAAAAGTGTGACCCGGTGGCGAAGGCGATAAGAGGACGGACTGGCAGTCCGGAGGTTGAGGGTTCGATTCTTATCTGTAGCAAGTTCAATTTTAAAGTCAAAGGGCCAAATCACGATGCTAAATGCGCCCGGAGCTGAGTTCAAAAGTGTGACCCGATGGCGAAGGGGATAAGAGGAGGGGCTGGCAGTCCGGAGGTTGAGGGTTCGATTCTTATCTGTAGCAAGTTCAGTTTTAAAGTCAAAGGGCCAAATCACGACGCTAAACGCGCCCGGAGCTGAGCTCAAAAGTGTGACCCGGTGGCGAAAGGGATAAGAGGGCGGACTGGAAGTCCGGAGGTTGAAGGTTCGATCCTTATCCGAGGCCCAGTGAATTTTAAAGTCAAAGAGCCAAATCACGATGCTAAACGTGCCCGGAGCTCGGTTCAAAAGTGTATCTCGGTGGCGAAGGGGATAGGAGGACGGGCTGAAAGGCCCTGGAGGTCCAGTGTAGAATCCCCAGAGACTAGGGTTCGAATCCCCAGAGTCTCAAAGAAGTACCAATTGGATTTTATTTATTTTGGAGCTCCAAAAATTAAATAATCTATGTGTCAGGGATGGAACCTGGCCCAGCTGGGATGGGCCCTAGTACTGCACTGACCGGGGGGAGGCGAGGGCGGGGACGGGGTCCAGTTGATGGATGAACTGATGAATGGAATTGCCACTCATCAGTTCAACCATCAACTGGACCCCTCCCCGTCCTCCTCTCTCCCCGAGCCAGTACCCGAGGTGAGGATAGGGCGGGGACAAGTGAATGGAGGAAGTAATGAATGGAATGGCCACTCATCACTTCCTCCTTTCACTCGCCCCCGTCCTATCCTCACCTCGGGTACTGGGACCTATCCCAGCTGTTTGAGGCTACACCACCGACACCGGCCGAACATTAACGCTTACGGACAATTTAGAGTCGCCAATTAACAGGAGGAGCATGTTTTTGGAATGTGGGAGGAAACCGGAGCAAACCCACGCATGCACAGGGAGAACATGCAAACTCCACACAGTAAGGACACCTGAACGACGGGGGATTCGAACCAGGAACCTTCCAACTGCGAGGCGACGGCGTTACCCACTACACCACTGTGCAGCCCAAGAGGTGGCCTGTTTATTTCCCAGATTTAAAACTAACAACACTTTTTGTAACTGATCAGTTTGGATGACATGAAGCCAGATTATTGAGCTGACTCTGGGTCTGGAGGTTGAGTGTTTCATCTTCAGAGAGTCTCAGTGAATTTTACAGTCAAAGAGCCAAACCACCAAGATTAATACGTGTGGAGCGAATGTCAACAAGTGTGTCTCGGTGGCGAATTGGATAAGAGGATGGACTGGCAGTCCAAAGGTTGAAGGTTCCATTCTTATCGGAGGTGTAGCGAATTTTAAAGTCCAGGAACCAAACCATGAAGATAAATATGCCCCGAGCTGAGTTCCACCAGTCTGTCTCGTGGCGTAGGGTGTTAGTGGACAAACTGGCAGTCCAAAGGTTGAAGGTTCGATTCTTATCCGAGGCCTTGTGAATTTTAAAGTCAAAGAGCCAAACCACCAAGATTAATACGCGTGGAGTTGATGTCAACAAGTGTATCTAGGTGGCGTAGTGGTATAGAGGATGGACTGGTAGTCCCAAGGTAACCGGTTCGATTCTCATTGAGGGCTCAGTGATTTTTAAAGTCAAATAGCCAAACCACGATGCTAAATGCGCCCGGAGCTGAGTTGAAAAGTGTGACCCGGTGGCGAAGGGCATAAGAGGAGGGACTGGCAGTCCGGAGGTTGAAGGTTCCATTCTTATCAGTAGCAAGTTCAATTTTAAAGTCAAAGAGCCAAACCACAGAGTGAAACGCGCCCCGAGCAAAGGTATAGAGTGTGTCTCGGTGGCGAAGGGCCATAGAGGACGACTGGCAGTCCGGAGGTTGCCGGTTCGATCCTCACTCAAGGCTCGGTGATTTTTAAAGACCATGTGCCAAACCACAAAGATAAATACGCCCCGAGCTGAGTTTCACCAGTGTCTCTCAGTGGCGTAGGGGCATAGTGGACAGCCTCGCACTCCAAAGGTTGACGGTTCAATTCTTACCTGAGGCCAAGTGAATTTTAAAGTCAAAGATCCAAACCACAGTGCTAAACGCGCCCGGAGCTGAGGTTAAAAGTGTGACCCGGTGGCGAAGGCGATAAGAGGACGGACTGGCAGTCCGGAGGTTGAGGGTTCGATTCTTATCTGTAGCAAGTTCAATTTTAAAGTCAAAGGGCCAAATCACGATGCTAAATGCGCCCGGAGCTGAGTTCAAAAGTGTGACCCGATGGCGAAGGGGATAAGAGGAGGGGCTGGCAGTCCGGAGGTTGAGGGTTCGATTCTTATCTGTAGCAAGTTCAGTTTTAAAGTCAAAGGGCCAAATCACGACGCTAAACGCGCCCGGAGCTGAGCTCAAAAGTGTGACCCGGTGGCGAAAGGGATAAGAGGGCGGACTGGAAGTCCGGAGGTTGAAGGTTCGATCCTTATCCGAGGCCCAGTGAATTTTAAAGTCAAAGAGCCAAATCACGATGCTAAACGTGCCCGGAGCTCGGTTCAAAAGTGTATCTCGGTGGCGAAGGGGATAGGAGGACGGGCTGAAAGGCCCTGGAGGTCCAGTGTAGAATCCCCAGAGACTAGGGTTCGAATCCCCAGAGTCTCAAAGAAGTACCAATTGGATTTTATTTATTTTGGAGCTCCAAAAATTAAATAATCTATGTGTCAGGGATGGAACCTGGCCCAGCTGGGATGGGCCCTAGTACTGCACTGACCGGGGGGAGGCGAGGGCGGGGACGGGGTCCAGTTGATGGATGAACTGATGAATGGAATTGCCACTCATCAGTTCAACCATCAACTGGACCCCTCCCCGTCCTCCTCTCTCCCCGAGCCAGTACCCGAGGTGAGGATAGGGCGGGGACAAGTGAATGGAGGAAGTAATGAATGGAATGGCCACTCATCACTTCCTCCTTTCACTCGCCCCCGTCCTATCCTCACCTCGGGTACTGGGACCTATCCCAGCTGTTTGAGGCTACACCACCGACACCGGCCGAACATTAACGCTTACGGACAATTTAGAGTCGCCAATTAACAGGAGGAGCATGTTTTTGGAATGTGGGAGGAAACCGGAGCAAACCCACGCATGCACAGGGAGAACATGCAAACTCCACACAGTAAGGACACCTGAACGACGGGGGATTCGAACCAGGAACCTTCCAACTGCGAGGCGACGGCGTTACCCACTACACCACTGTGCAGCCCAAGAGGTGGCCTGTTTATTTCCCAGATTTAAAACTAACAACACTTTTTGTAACTGATCAGTTTGGATGACATGAAGCCAGATTATTGAGCTGACTCTGGGTCTGGAGGTTGAGTGTTTCATCTTCAGAGAGTCTCAGTGAATTTTACAGTCAAAGAGCCAAACCACCAAGATTAATACGTGTGGAGCGAATGTCAACAAGTGTGTCTCGGTGGCGAATTGGATAAGAGGATGGACTGGCAGTCCAAAGGTTGAAGGTTCCATTCTTATCGGAGGTGTAGCGAATTTTAAAGTCCAGGAACCAAACCATGAAGATAAATATGCCCCGAGCTGAGTTCCACCAGTCTGTCTCGTGGCGTAGGGTGTTAGTGGACAAACTGGCAGTCCAAAGGTTGAAGGTTCGATTCTTATCCGAGGCCTTGTGAATTTTAAAGTCAAAGAGCCAAACCACCAAGATTAATACGCGTGGAGTTGATGTCAACAAGTGTATCTAGGTGGCGTAGTGGTATAGAGGATGGACTGGTAGTCCCAAGGTAACCGGTTCGATTCTCATTGAGGGCTCAGTGATTTTTAAAGTCAAATAGCCAAACCACGATGCTAAATGCGCCCGGAGCTGAGTTGAAAAGTGTGACCCGGTGGCGAAGGGCATAAGAGGAGGGACTGGCAGTCCGGAGGTTGAAGGTTCCATTCTTATCAGTAGCAAGTTCAATTTTAAAGTCAAAGAGCCAAACCACAGAGTGAAACGCGCCCCGAGCAAAGGTATAGAGTGTGTCTCGGTGGCGAAGGGCCATAGAGGACGACTGGCAGTCCGGAGGTTGCCGGTTCGATCCTCACTCAAGGCTCGGTGATTTTTAAAGACCATGTGCCAAACCACAAAGATAAATACGCCCCGAGCTGAGCTTTCACCAGTGTCTCTCAGTGGCGTAGGGGCATAGTGGACAGCCTCGCACTCCAAAGGTTGACGGTTCAATTCTTACCTGAGGCCAAGTGAATTTTAAAGTCAAAGATCCAAACCACAGTGCTAAACGCGCCCGGAGCTGAGGTTAAAAGTGTGACCCGGTGGCGAAGGCGATAAGAGGACGGACTGGCAGTCCGGAGGTTGAGGGTTCGATTCTTATCTGTAGCAAGTTCAATTTTAAAGTCAAAGGGCCAAATCACGATGCTAAATGCGCCCGGAGCTGAGTTCAAAAGTGTGACCCGATGGCGAAGGGGATAAGAGGAGGGGCTGGCAGTCCGGAGGTTGAGGGTTCGATTCTTATCTGTAGCAAGTTCAGTTTTAAAGTCAAAGGGCCAAATCACGACGCTAAACGCGCCCGGAGCTGAGCTCAAAAGTGTGACCCGGTGGCGAAAGGGATAAGAGGGCGGACTGGAAGTCCGGAGGTTGAAGGTTCGATCCTTATCCGAGGCCCAGTGAATTTTAAAGTCAAAGAGCCAAATCACGATGCTAAACGTGCCCGGAGCTCGGTTCAAAAGTGTATCTCGGTGGCGAAGGGGATAGGAGGACGGGCTGAAAGGCCCTGGAGGTCCAGTGTAGAATCCCCAGAGACTAGGGTTCGAATCCCCAGAGTCTCAAAGAAGTACCAATTGGATTTTATTTATTTTGGAGCTCCAAAAATTAAATAATCTATGTGTCAGGGATGGAACCTGGCCCAGCTGGGATGGGCCCTAGTACTGCACTGACCGGGGGGAGGCGAGGGCGGGGACGGGGTCCAGTTGATGGATGAACTGATGAATGGAATTGCCACTCATCAGTTCAACCATCAACTGGACCCCTCCCCGTCCTCCTCTCTCCCCGAGCCAGTACCCGAGGTGAGGATAGGGCGGGGACAAGTGAATGGAGGAAGTAATGAATGGAATGGCCACTCATCACTTCCTCCTTTCACTCGCCCCCGTCCTATCCTCACCTCGGGTACTGGGACCTATCCCAGCTGTTTGAGGCTACACCACCGACACCGGCCGAACATTAACGCTTACGGACAATTTAGAGTCGCCAATTAACAGGAGGAGCATGTTTTTGGAATGTGGGAGGAAACCGGAGCAAACCCACGCATGCACAGGGAGAACATGCAAACTCCACACAGTAAGGACACCTGAACGACGGGGGATTCGAACCAGGAACCTTCCAACTGCGAGGCGACGGCGTTACCCACTGCACCACTGTGCAGCCCAAGAGGTGGCCTGTTTATTTCCCAGATTTAAAACTAACAACACTTTTTGTAACTGATCAGTTTGGATGACATGAAGCCAGATTATTGAGCTGACTCTGGGTCTGGAGGTTGAGTGTTTCATCTTCAGAGAGTCTCAGTGAATTTTACAGTCAAAGAGCCAAACCACCAAGATTAATACGTGTGGAGCGAATGTCAACAAGTGTGTCTCGGTGGCGAATTGGATAAGAGGATGGACTGGCAGTCCAAAGGTTGAAGGTTCCATTCTTATCGGAGGTGTAGCGAATTTTAAAGTCCAGGAACCAAACCATGAAGATAAATATGCCCCGAGCTGAGTTCCACCAGTCTGTCTCGTGGCGTAGGGTGTTAGTGGACAAACTGGCAGTCCAAAGGTTGAAGGTTCGATTCTTATCCGAGGCCTTGTGAATTTTAAAGTCAAAGAGCCAAACCACCAAGATTAATACGCGTGGAGTTGATGTCAACAAGTGTATCTAGGTGGCGTAGTGGTATAGAGGATGGACTGGTAGTCCCAAGGTAACCGGTTCGATTCTCATTGAGGGCTCAGTGATTTTTAAAGTCAAATAGCCAAACCACGATGCTAAATGCGCCCGGAGCTGAGTTGAAAAGTGTGACCCGGTGGCGAAGGGCATAAGAGGAGGGACTGGCAGTCCGGAGGTTGAAGGTTCCATTCTAATCAGTAGCAAGTTCAATTTTAAAGTCAAAGAGCCAAACCACAGAGTGAAACGCGCCCCGAGCAAAGGTATAGAGTGTGTCTCGGTGGCGAAGGGCCATAGAGGACGACTGGCAGTCCGGAGGTTGCCGGTTCGATCCTCACTCAAGGCTCGGTGATTTTTAAAGACCATGTGCCAAACCACAAAGATAAATACGCCCCGAGCTGAGCTTCACCAGTGTCTCTCAGTGGCGTAGGGGCATAGTGGACAGCCTCGCACTCCAAAGGTTGACGGTTCAATTCTTACCTGAGGCCAAGTGAATTTTAAAGTCAAAGATCCAAACCACAGTGCTAAACGCGCCCGGAGCTGAGGTTAAAAGTGTGACCCGGTGGCGAAGGCGATAAGAGGACGGACTGGCAGTCCGGAGGTTGAGGGTTCGATTCTTATCTGTAGCAAGTTCAATTTTAAAGTCAAAGGGCCAAATCACGATGCTAAATGCGCCCGGAGCTGAGTTCAAAAGTGTGACCCGATGGCGAAGGGGATAAGAGGAGGGGCTGGCAGTCCGGAGGTTGAAGGTTCGGTTCTTATCAGTAGCAAGTTCAGTTTTAAAGTCAAAGGGCCAATCACGACGCTAAACGCGCCCGGAGCTGAGCTCAAAAGTGTGACCCGGTGGCGAAAGGGATAAGAGGGCGGACTGGAAGTCCGGAGGTTGAAGGTTCGATCCTTATCCGAGGCCCAGTGAATTTTAAAGTCAAAGAGCCAAATCACGATGCTAAACGTGCCCGGAGCTCGGT
>NW_023260408.1:0-7482 GCF_009762535.1 Notolabrus celidotus | reverse complement strand
ATCAGCTGATGTTCAGGTGAGGGTCGATATAAACACACTTTGTTACGGGTCGTTCATCAACCCTCCGAACAAACATCTGATGGTCTGCAGGAAACAAACTTTCCAACAACACAAACTGAAGTGAAAACCTTGATGTGAGCAGAGCTGACATTTTATCTGCTGCCTGTGAGAACTTAATAACATGAACACGATGCTCTGGTGTTCATCCACTGAGCCGAGCAGAACAGGCTCACGTGGACTCTCTGATCCTCACAGATCTCCATCAGTTGGTCTGCCTGCAGGAATCAGTGTTATTTGATGGAAACAGCTCCACCTGCTGGAGAAGTGTGGACCTGTTTAACATGATGTAATCAGAGCAGCGCTCATTCCCTCCCTGACATAAGGAGGATCTGCTCTCTGATTGAGCGGACTAATAGCTCGTCATCTTGATCCTTCAGTTCGGACATCGTGTGTCTGTCGCAGCTTTAATTGAACCTTTATTATTACGTGTAATTATGACATGACAACCGTCTCTGAGACAAATAAAGGACTGCAAAGTGAGAGGATGTGTCAGCATCATGTGAACTCAAAATGAGTTGCTGAGTAATAAGTGACCTTTAAAGAAGGGGCGGGGCAGCTCAGAGATCACATCAGTCTCTGCATCGCCCGTTTGGTCTCCATTCAAAGATCTGAGTCACTCTGGAACCTTTACAGTCTGCCAGCGTGTGAACAAACACAGGAACAGGTCTGAAGGAAGCAGGAGCTGACAGCTGCAGTGACCATAGGGGGCTGCAGAGGGCGCTGTTTCACTCCTGAAGCCCTCCCACAGGCTGACTGAGTTCTCTCTGTTCAAGTGTACTGGTGAAGACCAGACCACCTGGATCAGACTGAGGTTAGATCAGGATGTTAACATCCTCATCACTGAGTGCAGATAATGAAGGACGACACGCCTCTGTCTCCTCTCGCAGAGACAAGTGAAACCAAAACACTCCAAACAAATATTCTAACAAACACCTTACCTTGTTGCTAAAGTGGGGTCCAGTTCTCAGGTGGGTCCAGTCACCAGGTAGGTCCAGTCACCAGGTGGGTCCAGTCCTCAGGTGGCTCCAGGCCTCAGGTAGGTCAAGTCCTCAGGAAGGTCCAGTTCTCAGATGGGTCAAATCCTCAGGTAGGTCCAGTTCTCAGATGGGTCAAGTCCTCAGGTGGGTCCAGTCCTCAGGTGGGTCCAGTCAGCAGGTGGGTCCTGTCACCAGGTGGGTCCAGTCAGCAGGTGGGTCCAGTCACCAGGTGGGTCCAGTCACCAGGTGGGTCCAGTTCTCAGATGGGTCAAGTCCTCAGGTGGGTCCAGTCCTCAGGTGGGTCCAGTCACCAGGTGGGTCCAGTCAGCAGATGGGTCCAGTCACCAGGTGGGTCCAGTTCTCAGGTGGGTCCAGTCAGCAGGTGGGTCCAGTCACCAGGTGGGTCCAGTTCTCATGTGGGTCCAGTCACCAGGTGGGTCCAGTCCTCATGGTTCCAGTCCTCAGGTGACTCCAGTTCTTATGGTAGGTCCAGTCTTAAGGTAGGTCCAGTTCTCAGGTGGGTCCGGTCCTCAGGTAGGTCCAGTTCTCAGGTAGGTCCAGTTCTCAGGTGGGTCCAGTCCTCATGGGTCCAGTCCTCAGGTGTCTCCAGTCCTCAGGTAGGTCCAGTCCTCAGGTGGCTCCAGTCCTCAGTTAGGTCCAGTACTCATGGGTTCAGTCCTCAGGTAGGTCCAGTTCTCAGGTGGGTCCAGTTCTCAGGTAGGTCCAGTCCTCAGGTGGGTCCAGTTCTCAGGTAGGTCCAGTCCTCATTGGTCCAGTCCTCAGCATGGTCCGGTCCTCAGTGTCTCAGGTTCTTGTGTGGGTTTGAAGCAGACTCTCCTGGTGATGGTGCGTTCAATGACTCTTGTGTTAGTGTTTGTTACGTTCCTCTGAGGATCCGGAGCACGCCGCGCTGCAGGAGCCTCATTGGTGGCTCGTACCTGGGGTCAGCGATCATAAGCATGTGGACAAACCCAGACCGTCCCCCTGAGAACACTGACTCCATGTCTCCAGCCGGAGCTGACCTCACGTCCGTTCATTGGTTACTTCTCTGCGTCACTTTTTATGAACTCTTCAGATTCTGTTAAATTCAGACGTTGTGATTTTCCTGATTCCTGACTCCTTCAGCTCATCTGGATCTGTGATGCCGGCCATTGAATTCAAAATATTCAAACATCCGGCCACTAGGTGGCTCCAGGGAGCAACCGACCACGCGCTCATGCTAGCATGCTAACCAAGAGAAGCTAAATGAATGAATGTACACTAAAACATCTACACATCTCAGTTTCTCTGACACAGCTTCAGGTGCAGAGATGGTTTCGGGTGAGTCGTGTGATACGACAGGTTGTGAAGCTAACAGAAGTCTGAGTGAAGGCCACATATGTAGAAATACTGCAGCACAGTTAGCATTAGCGCTGACATGAACTACTAAACCACATGGATAACTTCTTACAGAGGACGAGATGATACAGGACAGAGGGGACACGGAGACGTCTCCTCAGACCGGCTGCATCTCTCTGAACAGAGGGCTGGAGCATGTCAGAGGTCAGCTGTAGGTCCAGCAAGGGATGGGATAATTAGCATGAGGATTTCCATGAACTTCAGGTCCTTCAAAATAAAGCTGGTCTGCAGCAGAATCAGAAAGATGACCTTTTGCACAGTAAAGTCTTCGTTTAGTCGGTCCCACCTCGGTCTTCAGTGACGTGCAGCTTCAGTCACAGAGAGGAAGAGGAACATTTCACTGCTCAAGGCTTTCTCTTCTAAGTCTCCAGAGACTAAACTGAGATTCTCACTTCATCCTCTTTCAAGTTTCAAATTCTTCTCATTCCTTTCTCGTTAGTTTCTCCTAAAATTCACCAGGAGAAATAATTAAACCATGACATGAGTCTTATTGGAGACTTCAATGAGAGGTCTCATTAATGGATCATTGTCTTCTCTTTTGTTAAATATATTTTTGTCTTTATTTGACAGGACAGCTGAAGAGAGACAGGACATGTGGGGAGTAGTGAGCGGGGACCCCTGTGACGAGGACTGTAGCCTCTGTATGTGGGGCGCTTAGACCGCTAAGCCACCAGCGCCCAAAAGAATCCGCCCTTTAATTATAATAACCTGTCTAAATCCGGTCGGCCCTTTAGAGGCCCATATTTGAAATAAAGGGTCGGTCAGACCTGGAGATATGAAATCTCTATCTGTTGCAGTTTCTCTCAAATCCACTAAATCTTAGTGAAGTGGTTTTGTTCCACACAGACTTGCAAAGGAAGGACCAGACTGTGAAGTCAAAGAAGAGATCAGTTCACATCTAAAGTCCTGATCTGAAGTGGTTCACATGTTTTAATGAGGATTGTAAGTTTGTGGATAATTCCATTGAAATCTTAATTTTGCAGGGCTCTATAAATGTTGATGGAAAGATGAGCTCAGGCTCTTTCTTTGATCCACCTGAGCTCAAAGGAGTCACAACACCTGAGGAATACCTGAGAACAATTTCAGACTCAGACCAGATCTCCTTTTGAACTGAAAGGGAGACTAAGCTGAGACTTAGTCTCTGGAGGCAAGAATGAGAAACAGGAGAGATAAGCTATCGTCTCATTCTGCCTTCAAACAGATCTCCTTGTTGTCTAGGAGACAGAAATGAAACACTTTGAGATCTCCTCTCTGAATTTCCTTCCTACGGGAAACTCTGCTCACGTCTCCTCTCCCAGATGTTTGAGCGTCTCGGCTGCATGTTTGAGATGCTGAAATAAATCTGTTGTGCTTCCTGCCAAACACGCCAACAGGCCGGGGTTTGTTGTTCAATGACGCAGCTGTGCATATTTAATTTAGATGCTTTCACAGCTTCAGTCATGCAGGTAGAGAGAGCTTTGGAGGAAAGGTGTTGTCTATGTTTGAGTGATGTTGGGGGAAAGTTTGCAGACGGTGTTTCTGTTAGAGTCACTGACATCTGAGGAATGCAAAAAGTGAGCACGCCAAAATAATCTGTGACCTCGCTGCAGAGACGTCAACTGTGAGTCATGATCAGAACTCACACACCCTCTCTCTCTTTCTCTCTCTCACACACACACACACACACACACACACACACACACGCACACACACACACACACACACACACACACACACACACACACAGGCTCTCAGGACCTTAGCTCACTCACTCGCCCCTTAGCAACCAGGCCGCCTGTTTGCAGCTTTTGGAAACAAGCTTGAGCGACAGTAATGTCAAAGTGCGTCTGATAATGAAGGTCAGGATGATTCAAAACAACGTTCGACTGAATTTCATGGAGACGGAGAGAAAAGCTGGAAACTTGGAAACACATCACCTTCATATCTTAAAGACCTCATAGTGCCCTGTTACCCCTCTAGAGCTCTACGCTCCAACATGCAGGCCTGCTCATCGTACCTGAAGTCTCTAAAAGTAGTATGGGAGGTAGAGCCTTCAGTTATCAGGCCCCTCTCCTTTGGAATCATCTACCAGTCAGGGTCCGGGAGGCAGACACCCTCTCTACTTTTAAGAGTAGGCTTCAAACTTTCCTTTTTGATAAAGCTTATAGTTAGAGCTGGATCAGGCTTGGACCAGGTCTTAGTTATGCTGCTATAGGCTTAGACTGACACACTGGAATCCTGTCTTTCCCTCTCTCTCCTCTCTCTGCCTGTCTCTCACTTTAACTCTTCCTGTCCCATTAAAGTTACTAACCATAGACCTTTCTGGAGTCCCTGAGCTCCCTTGTCTCGTAGGTTCCTCTGGATCTCTGCTGCTGTGGACGTGGTCCAGACTCCAGCTGCTACAACTACTACTATCCGTCTCCCCACTATCATCTCTCTCTCTCTCTTCATCTCCCTCTATCCCTCTCTCCAACACGGTCTCAGCAGATGTGTGTCTAACATGAGTCTGGTCCTGCTGGAGGTTTCTGCCTGTTAAAGGAAGTTTGTCCTTGCCACTGTAACTTGCTAAATGCTGCAAAGTGCTCTGCTCATGGTGGATTAAGATGAGATCAGAGTCCTGTCTGTAAGAGGGGACTGGATCTGATCCGGTCTACATGTTGGGTCTTTGTTAATAATAGAACATAGAGGACGGTCTAGACCTGCTCTGTTTGTAAAAGCATCAGATAACGTTTGTTGTGATTTGGTGATATATGGTCACATTGTTGCTGGTTGCAGCTCTCAATGAAAGTCCCAAAACCTGCAGAGTCCACTAGAGTGTGTCCACTAGAGTGTGTCTCCTGCAGTTCCTCCAGAGTCCACTAGAGTGTGTCTCCTTCAGTTCCTCCAGAGTCCACTAGAGTGTGTCCCCTGCAGTTCCTCCAGAGTCCTCTAGAGTGTGTCTCCTGCAGTTCCTCCAGAGTCCTCTAGAGTGTGTCTCCTGCAGTTCCTCCAGAGTCCACTAGAGTGTGTCTCCTTCAGCTCCTCCAGAGTCCTCTAGAGTGTGTCTCCTGCAGTTCCTCCAGAGTCCTCTAGAGTGTGTCTCCTGCAGTTCCTCCAGAGTCCACTAGAGTGTGTCTCCTTCAGCTCCTCCAGAGTCCTCTAGAGTGTGTCTCCTGCAGTTCCTCCAGAGTCCACTAGAGTGTGTCTCCTGCAGCTCCTCCAGAGTCCACTAGAGTGTGTCTCCTGCAGCTCCTCCAGAGTCCACTAGAGTGTGTCTCCTTCAGCTCCTCCAGAGTCCTCTAGAGTGTGTCTCCTGCAGTTCCTCCAGAGTCCTCTAGAGTGTGTCTCCTGCAGTTCCTCCAGAGTCCTCTAGAGTGTGTCTCCTGCAGTTCCTCCAGTGTCCTCTAGAGTGTGTCTCCTGCAGTTCCTCCAGTGTCCTCTAGAGTGTGTCTCCTGCAGTGAGTAAGGTCCCCATAGTTCCCCATGTTAAAAGCAGTTTGGGTCTCTATAACTCATTTCTGTCGTCATGACAACTGAACGGCTGTATTTATAAACAGCTCACCTGTTTACAGCAGGTTATTCCCCGGCTGTGTTCAGTACTGGATTCTGATTGGCTGAGACCCCATAACAATAGAAGTAGTGTTGATCCAGGGATTTCCAAATGTTAGCGTTGAGTCACTGAAGCAGTTTCCTTTCAGTTCTGCAGTCTGAGTTTTTAACACTGGTCTCTGGAACAATACCCCCCCCCCCCCCCCCCCTCAGCCTCTTCCTCTGCTCTGCTGCCCCCCTTACCCGCTCTGTGAGTCACAGCAGGGCTCTCTCCACTTCTGTTGATAACATAAACTAACACAGCCATGCACAAACCCTGATCCTGCAGGTCAGTGTCAAGCCGTCTCTGTGAGACCCGAGCTCCTCTTACGTCCACAGGCATCACGGGACAAGGTGTGAGCTCAGAGAGAAGTCCTGAATCACTGAGCAGCAATCCAGAGACTCAAAGAGCAGCAACGTGAGTCACCCAGACCGGACCATGACCCAGCTCTGAGAGCTGAGGCCCCAGAATGTACCTGTAGTTACAGCGTCCCGCCAAAGAGGGGGGCCAACAAGATGAAGTCTGTTAACACGCTGAACAGGACTCTGTGGTCTTTCTGTGTTGTTAATGTTATTTAACTACATTACCCAGAAGCCTTAGTGCCAGAGAGGGGGAGAATGGGAAAAGCCAGAGGCTCCAGAGAGTAGTTGATGTTGTGAACTTGGAGCACACAAGTTTTCGTGAAGTTGAGATGCTAAAAAAGTTTAATAAAGAAAACCGAGAAGAAGAAGAAGAAGAAGAAGAAGTCACCACGCCGCTACATGACACTTCCTGTTTCCACTTCATGCTCCCGCGTTGTGACAGCTTTGTTTTTCAGAGCGCCCCGCAGGCCCAGCTGCTAATCCAGACGTGCAGCGGCCTGAGAGACACGCCGGAGGGATTAAGACAAATTTACCCCGAGTGCACGGCAGAGAGTCTGATCCTGTCGTGTTACAGGATCTCATTATCGCCCTCCAACATCATTAGCTCCCATTCAAAGAGAAAACTGTGCCAGCGTCCCAGCCGCTGTGTTTCTCATCACCTGTCCCCTGCCACAGGAAAACCTCCAAACAAAGACCGCAGCGCCCCTTAAAAGAAGAGACACAGACATGGAGTCCACAGTTAGGAGCCTGCAGGAGGTCTGACTGAGTCCTTCCACAGAGACAGAGTCCTCACTCATCCCCAGACAAACAGACCAGAGGGCTCAGAGGACCAGCTCAGAGGACCGGCTCAGAGGACCGGCTCAGAGGACCAGCTCAGAGGACAGGCTCAGAGGACCAGCTCAGAGGACCAGCTCAGAGGACCAGCTCAGAGGACCAGCTCAGAGGACAGGCTCAGAGGACCAGCTCAGAGGACCGGCTCAGAGGACCAGCTCAGAGGACAGGCTCAGAGGACAGGCTCAGAGGACCAGCTCAGAAGACAGGCTCAGAGGACCAGCTCAGAGGACCGGCTCAGAGGACCCGTCTCAGAGGTTCTCAGGGTGGAGGAGGTGAAGAGGTTCTCATGGTGGAGGAGGGGAAG
>NW_023260407.1:0-7772 GCF_009762535.1 Notolabrus celidotus | reverse complement strand
TCTTATTTGTTGTGCCTCTGTAATCTGTGTCTGAATCAGTTCATTTAAAAAAAGCTTCTTTCACTAAATTTACTCTGAAACTGTAACATGACTAAAACAAGCCTGCAGATTATTTCCTGTTCATCAGGCATCAAACATGAGTTTCAAACATTTTTAAAGACTAACCATTTAACATTTTAAAGTCTAAATTAAAGGTCCTCCAGAGAGGAAACGTCTCTGAGCGTGTGCAGGAAACCTTTTCTCTCTACCTTCCAGAAAAGAAAGATTAACTTTGAGATTTCATCTCCGAGTCTGACGGGTTCTCTCTCTCCGTCTGCTCGACCTAAATTCTCCCACAATGCAACGCTGTTCCTACTGCCAAACTGTTTGATCTGTGAATGTATGTCAGGCTGTTCTCTGAGCCTCTGACTCTGTGTGTGTGTGTGTGTGTGTGTGTGTGTGTGTGAGTGTGTCTCTCTCTCTGTAACCTGATTCCTGTCTGAGTTTTTGATGCGACCCCTCTCAGAGTGTGTTAAAGAGTTATTAACCCGGTCAGGTGAGGACGTGCGGCCCAGGTCGTTTCATTAGCTTCAGGCTAAGTTAGCCGCTGCTAGCTTAAAGACATGAGGTGTAACACGCCGCTGACCTCCAGGTGAAGCGAGCGTTTACATTCTGAGTTATTTGCCTTATTAATAATAGATATTTATTTAAAGTCACGGCCCGTAACTCAGGTGAACTCCAGCTCTCATCAGGACGTGTATCAGGACTCCTGTGGAGGGCTGGGTCGGGTCCAGAGCCACAGTTTGAGCACCGTTTGGTTCATGGTGCTCTAACACCTGCATGTGTTCCGCCTGCACGCGCTCAGTTGTTTCCTGCTCTGAACTCCCTCTGAGTGAAAACAATCCTGCTGCCTCTGAAATCCAGCTTAGTCTGGATTAACACTGGACGAAACATTAATACCCACCAGGAGTGTGTGTGTGTGTGTGTGTGTGTGTGTGTGTGTGTGCGTGTGTGTGTGTGTGAATGAGGGTAAAAAAAGTTGCATTGTGGGATGTGACAGAATGGGTCATCTCTCTGATTTCCCAGGGGACCTGAACTGCACACAGCTAACATTATACCTTTGAAAAGCAATCGTCCAATCAGAGCACAGTTGTGGCTTTAAACAGGAAGTTAGTGCTCTAAGATATTTGAACAACACGTCTCCAGAGTTGAAACACTTTGGTCTCACGTGCAGTTACTTTAGGAGGCGGAGCTTATGTTTGAAAGTGTCTTTACAGTTTTCTTTGTGCCCCCAGTGGCAGCTTAGAGTTACTGCAGTTACCATCAACGTACCATACTGACCAATCAGATGACAGCAAAAAACCTCCAGTGTCCAAACAGAGGCCACTGTAGGTGGGTCCAGTCCTCAGGAGGGTCCAGTCCTCAGGAGGGTCCAGTCCTCAGGAGGGTCTGGTCCTCAGGAGGGTCCAGTCCTCAGGTGTGACCAGTCCTCAGGAGGGTCCGGTCCTCAGGTGTGACCAGTCCTCAGGTGGGTCCAGTCCTCAGGAGGGTCAAGTCCTCAGGTGTGTCCAGTCCTCAGGAGGGTCCAGTCCTCAGGTGTGTCCAGTCCTCAGGAGGGTCCAGTCCTCAGGTGTGTCCAGTCCTCAGGTGGGTCCAGTCTTCTTGTGTGGGTTTGAAGCAGACCCTCAAAGTGATGGTGCGTTCAATGACTCTTGTGTTAGTGCTTGTTACGTTTCCTCTCACCATTCTTCCTTTACTCAGATAGTCCGGAGCACATAGCGCTGCAGGCACCTCATTGGTCGACACAGCTGTCAATCATGGTGTTGATGATGAAAGAGAGTTTGCACCACTGATTTTTTCCCGCCCTTTTGCTCAGAGTTCTGCAGTTGATATGAAAGGCAGAGTTCTAGAATTCTGAGATCAAAGGCAGAGTTCTAGAATTCTGAGATCAAAGGCAGAGTTCTAGAATTCTGAGATCAAAGGCAGAGTTCTAGAATTCTGAGATCAAAGGCAGAGTTCTAGAATTCTGAGATCAAAGGCAGAGTTCTAGAATTCTGAGATCAAAGGCAGAGTTCTAGAATTCTGAGATCAAAGGCAGAGTTCTAGAATTCTGAGATCAAAGGCAGAGTTCTAGAATTCTGAGATCAAAGGCAGAGTTCTAGAATTCTGAGATCAAAGGTAGAGCTCTAGAATTCTGCCTTTGATGTCAGCATTCTGAAGAAGAGTTGGATCTAAAAATACATTTGATTAGCCCCTCCCCTCTTTCCTGCTGTATCCCTCTCTTTATTTCATCAATAATAATTCAAAGTAAACAGAAACATGAACACTGAGACATAAATCAGCGTGATAAGAACTATAACGACAGAAACCACCTGTATGATTTTACACTTTGACCCATGTCCCATCTGTTAACATGGAGGAGGCGGGGCTTATGAGCTGTACTGCAGACAGTCAGCAGGGGGAGCTCTGAATGTTTTGGTCTCACACTCAGTGAACACACCAGTTAGCAGCTATCTGTGTGTTAGCTCAGACACTTTGGTTATTCCTGCTTCAAACAAACATCAGATTATCAGTGTTTGTTTGTTTGTTTGTTTGTTTGTTTACGTCTCCTCAGTCTCTGACTTCACCTCCTCTCACACGGGTTTAGAGTCAGTCTGGATTTACCTGAGATAAACCGCTCCCCTTCCATCAGTGACACTTTGAAGTAAACACATTCATAATGAATACGTTCCCTGCAGCGATGACTCAGAGTCACTGATCTCTGCTCAAGTCTTTGTCAGATGTTTTCAGCTCATGGAGAAATCTTATTGATCCCTGAGTGTGTGTGAGTGTGTGTGTGTGTGTGTGTGTGTGTGTGTGTGTGAGTGTGTGTGTGTGAGTGTGTGTGTGTGTGAGTGTGTGTGGTGTGTGTGTGTGTGTGTGTGTGTGAGTGTGTGTGTGTGTGTGTGTGTGTGTGTGTGAGTGTGTGTGTGTGAGTGTGTGTGTGTGTGTGTGTGTGTGAGTGTGTGTGTGAGTGTGTGTGTGTGTGTGTGTGTGTGTGTGGTGTGTGTGTGTGTGTGTGTGTGATGGGGACAGCCCTCGTTATTGATCAGGTATTATATCATCGTGATGACTCAGCAGATTGTGTCTGAATCCCTCTGAGACATGACGATGACTTTCTCTCTTCCACAAGCTGACCTCACTTCAGACTGTAAACACAGATCCATGATCAGTTTGTGATTCATGAACCGATCAGCTCCTGATCTGATGTTTCGTCTCCTCTCATGAAGACCTTTACGTTTAACCGTGTTTATGTTGGATAATCAGAGAACCTGTTCGTCTCTCTGCTCAGGAAGCTTTCAGACGAGAGCTCTGATCACTGTGTGTTCAATCTCTTGGTTTTTAAATCTAATAGATCTGTTTCTGCACACACACGCACACACACACACACACACACACACACACACACATCTTCACTGGATGGAAATGTTGATGAAAAATCTTGGAGTCGTGTTTTTCCACTTCAGAGAATCTCTTCTGTCTCTTCCTCTCCTCCTCCTCCCTTTCATCCTTATCCTTTCATCATCTTCCTCATGATGCGTGGGGCTGGACGTCCTGCTGAGTCTGCTCCTCTGTTCCTCTTTAATGAGCTGCTTACACACACACACACACACACACACACACACACACACACACACACACACACAGAGTAACCATCATTAGAGACATGGTGAACCCTCAGGCTGAATGCGACCTTTAACCCCTGAACTCTAGCGCTCATCTGGTAGCACCATAGACTGTATGAATAATGGACGTACTGTTTTGAAGCCAATCGGCGGCGGCAGCCATATTGGAAATGCGGAACTCAACCAGGCAGTGTGACGTAAAGGGGAGGAGTTTGAGCCTCTTAGCTAACAGCTATGTTGGATCTCTGCATGAAGAGCAGCTAACAATCTGTTCTACATCAAACATTTACACTGAGACACTAACCTGCTTGATGCTGTGTCACTAAAGACAATCAGCGCTTAGATTTCCTGACTTCCCTGAACGCAGCATCAGAAATGATGGATCCCACCTCCATTCAACAAACAAACATTGTAGACGTAGTTTTCTTCTCCTCTTGAGGACAGACCTGACAAAGCTGGACTTTGGACTTTGGACTAATCTGCATCATGATGTTGTTATTTCAGCAAACTGAAGACCCGTTAATTACAAGAACATCACAAGAACATCAGTTTCTGTTTCAGGTTCATACCGCTGAAGGAAGCCACAGGGAAGACTCTGTGGACCTGTTTACAGTGAAGCTGAGTCTCTGTGGAACTCTTTACAGTGAAGCTGAGACTCTGTGGACCTGTTTACAGTGAAGCTGAGACTCTGTAGGAACAGATGTAATCTGAAGGGATGGATTTAAGTCCTCTTTGATCTGATTGGTCCGTAAACAATGCAGTGAGTTGGCCGTCGTTCCCAGAGGTGGTTTGGTTCCATAGTTGCTCTGACATATTGGTTCAGCAGTTTAAGGTTAGACTTGGTTTTGAACACAAAGCCCTCCCTCTGAAGGATCCTTGATGACCTCTGTGGATCACTCACAGTGGATCCTCGGGTGTTGCTCCATCAGAGACGTGGTTCATCCTGAAACTGTTTAACATGAAGATCAATCAAAGAGAGGAACCTCTGAGTCAGTGATCAGACAGACGTACAGAACAAAATATTTTATTCTAGTCCTCATCCTCTGTGTGTGAGTGAGTGAGTGAGTGTGTGTTTGTAGAAAAGCAGAGGAATCATCTTTGAACATTTACACAAACAGAAACTAAAGTTATGTCCATAAAAAATAGCATCTCTTTTTAATATCTTCAGTAAATGACACGTGGAACAACAAGAGCTCTGTCTCAGAAAAATAAGAGCAGGCCCCGCCCCTTTACATCAATAAACCCTCAGCCAGTCACAGCCGAGGAGGGGCGGGGCCATGCTGGATCTGACAGCGACGATAGGCCACGTAAACACGTCGGGCCGTCACACACGTACAGAATATATAGATTCAGATTATACTCAGTTATGTACAGAAATATAGAAAACATGTTTACACGGAGCTTCCTGTCTGACGTCATCCTGCTGCAAAGCATCATGGGACAGAAATCTGCGTCTGTTAAACAGAGAAACACTACACGGCCCAAAGCTTGAGAGCAGTCTGCCTTCTTCCACTCAGATATAAGAACTGAAGCATGAAGGTCAAACTTTCAACGAGAGTCAAAGTGTTTGATTCAAGGTGTTCGTCTTCAGAACTTTAAAAAGTTGGAGGATTTCGCTCCGTCTGTTCTCTCACCGGTTCATCTGACAGCAGGCTGAGCAAAGTGGTCCCTAACATCCCTCTCCAGCTCCTCCTGGAGGATCCTGATGGGAAATATAATCCCTCCAGAGAGCTCCAGGTCTACCCGGGGTCTCCTCTGTGTCACCTGACTCCTGACCCTCTCTGAGACCAGACACCTTCAGCCTTGGGCCCTCCTCACAGCTCATGACCGCAGGGTGAGGACCTGGACGTGGACTGACCGGTAAATCAAAAGCTCCGCCTTCGGGCTTCAGCTGGGGGGGAACAGGGCCCAGAGATGAGCCCACGACTGCTGCGATGGGGCGCAATCTTAAACCGCTAAGCCTGTGGCGCCACGATGGTACAGCGTCGGCATTAACTGCCGACGGTAACACCATGTCCGTCAGTCTCAGGATCCAGGAGACTCACTCTCACCTGACGGGAGCAAACCACTGTTTCCTGTCAGAGACCCGTGGCCTCGGTCTCTAAGGGTCTGACCCTCATCCTGACCTCCTCACCCTGACCTCCCTCAGAGAAACCTTTCATATTTACGGCTTCTCTCATTTGAAACTGTCTCTATGTTTAGTCGCCCGCCTTGCACTGAGCGCTTTGTTTCCATAAACCAGATCTCCTCTGAGGTAATCAAGACCCAGCTGTTAAACTGTGGAGAGGGTCCTGTCTCTTTAAGGGAGTCAGGGTGATGGAGCGTTGTCAGACGCAGGATCCAGGCGAAGTTTACAAAAGGACAAACTCACCTCTGGATCTATCACGCATCAGATCATCACACAGATACTGAACGGCGTGACGCTCCTCGCTGACAGCGGGACGTTTGTGCGTTCTAAAAGCTGCCGTAGAGGAACGGGTGTGAAGAGGCAGACGGTGTGACGGAGGTGTGACGGGCAGCCGTGTGCAGCGTTATGAAACATCTCTCACTTTGGGCCGTGTAGTTTATAAATCCAATCATAGCAGAGACACTAACCCTGCTGAAAGGTCAAAGGTCGCAGAGCAGAGGTGTCCCAGAGTGCTTTGCTTTAAAGACTTTCATCTTCTTCTGATTGTGAGAAACCCTCTGACCTCCGAGCACCGAGGCTCCGCCCATCAGACAGAAAGCTCCGGTCTCTCCGACAGACGATCCCAAAGATCCACCTTTATAAACGCCAGAACAATCAGCAGGTGTTAGCACGTTAGCATGTTAGCTCGGTGTGTAAAATGTGAGCCGTGATGTCGAACACGTGCGAGTCTAAAATAACTGCAGACGTGTGATCGGAGCGCCGACGCTCTGATCCGCACGTCAGGGGCGCTCACACCTCGGAGAGCAGACGCTCCGGTGTGAAAAATGTTGTGCCAGTTTTACAAAGTGTTGATTTGAAACACGTTCCCAGCAGAACGTTCTCCTCTCAGGAGAACCTGCTGCTTCTTTTAGAAAGTTCCTGTCTCCATCGTCGCTTCATAAACTTCAGACTGATTTAAATCACACTTCTTCAAGTCTGTTGATTCTCTGTGATTGTATCCGCTTGTCTCTCTGTGTGCTGGATCTTTGATAAACCTGCTCTAATAGAAGATCTTTGATATCACAATATAAACAGTCTGTATTTTAAATCGTCTCCTCTAAAGATCAGGATGTTTTCACGTCTTTATCACATTAAAAATAAACATTTCATCGTCTGAAAATATCTCCTCTCTCCTCCGTCTCTCTCTCTGCTGTTTCAATTGGCACATCATTTTTTACAGTGTAAATGTGGCCTTCAATGACGGCTAATACAAAACTTGTGAATCTGGACATTACCCAGAATGCAACGCTGTTAGGAATCAGTATAAAAACATTCTTCATGTTCTGCTGGTGAGAGAAACGTTAAAGATGTCCCGCTCGATGTCCGTCTCTGGATCATAAATGGCTTAGTGTCCATCGTCAGGATGAACTCCTCTCTGTGAGACCTTTAAGGCTCTCCGAACTCTTTAAACTCTTTGAACTCTTTAAAAACTCGCCGTCTCTGGTAGAAAAATAGAGTCATGCTGTAAAGAACAGTCGAACACAATGGCTTAGTGCTGCGTTTACGTCACCGCCGAGGCTGGGAAATCACAGCGCCGCGAGGAACTGAGCTCAGGCTGCGTTCACTGAAATAAGAAACCTGTAAATGTTCAAATCTCCAACGCTCTCTCAGACACCTGAACGTCTCTGCTTCCTGCAGAGAGAACAGAGGACGGGTCAGACCGGTCACCTTCACGCCCAATAAACTCTACCCCTCCGAAAAACTGAACGCAGGAAACGACGACTCTCAGCCTCACTCAGTTCCTGACGCGCGCGTGTGTGTGTGTGTGTGTGTGTGTGTGTGTGTGTGTGTGTGTGTGTGTGTGTATGTGTATATAAGTGTGTGTATAAATGTGTGTGTCAGCAGCCTCGTCGTCACACACAGAAGCATAGAAACACATTAACAGCCTCATCATGGGGAGCTTCAGCTCCGCAGCAACAACAACAAGAACAACAGTCGGGTCAGGTTACTGTGGCAACAAC
>NW_023260406.1:0-7726 GCF_009762535.1 Notolabrus celidotus | reverse complement strand
GCCGGTTGGCGGCGGCTGCCATATTGGAAATGTTGAAGAGGCGGGGCTTTACCCTCCTAACAGCTACAGAGTTCCCACCTGTCAATCAAGTCAGCCACGCCCTTATTTGGGCAAAACTTGTAAGCTTAATATCTTCAAAAATAACAAGTTATAAATAAATTCACCGATAGAGAATGATCTCTTCAGACCTAAACTGTTTTTTGAACCAGGCTGTAAACATGTTTATTTCTGCTGTAAAGATCGTCTCTTTGAATGGGTGTGTATGTGGTTTCCTGTGCTTCTGCAGCCAGCCTCTAGTGGACACTTGAGGAACTGCAGTTTTTAACACTTCTGCAGTGGCTTCAATTCTATTTTTTTTTTGTAACCTTTATTTTACCAGGAATAGTCCCATTGTGATACAGAGTCTATTTTTACAAGAGAGTCCTGACCGAGACAGCAGCATAAAAAGTTTCACAAATAGAACCGGACAAAACACAAAGTGACAAGTATTACATCCATTTAGAAATGATCAGTGTAAAGCTCTAAACAGGAGCACAAGCTGATCAGATCATCCTTTATCCTAGTTGTGAAATCCTCCAATCAAATTAAACAATCCAGTTTCAGGCGACCCTGAAGCTCAAACCAAGAAGTGGGAGCAAAGACATTAAAAGGACTTTTACCAAAGACAGAGCGAGTGTGAGGAATGACAAAAAGAAACTGTCCATGGGACCGAAGAAGACACATGATTGTGGTTGCTGCTTGCATACAGGATTCATTTTCTTGCTTATCTCAGCAGTCATTGGGAAAAGGGTGAGGTACACCGTGGACAAGTCGGCGGAGACACACAACCATGCACACACACACACACATCTACAGTCAGAGTAGAGTTACCAATCAACGTAAGGAGCATGTTTTTGGACCCTGGGAGGAAGCCATGCATGCACGGCCGGGGATTCAAACCAGCCCTGGAGATTGCAGACTAATTTACCTCCTAACAGGAGCCTCCAAAGAGGAATCAGCTCAGTATCTTAAGTGTGAAATCATTGGAAACACAAGTTAACAGAAGCTCTCCTGCACAGTCTGATGATATAAACACTGTTCCTGAACGCCTCACTGCACATATCCACAGTCCCAATTGTTCGTCACAGCTCCAGTGGCCTTGGCCGAACGTGCGAATATGAAACGCAGTGTAAATATAGCTCCATAGCTCATGCTGTTTCCTCCTTTGACTCTTGTTAGAAAAACAATGGCATCCTATTATTCACTGGGCCATGATTGAACTGGAAGAAAAGACTGAGCCGGCTCTGGGGGACATTGTTCATGCAGCTCCAGTCCTGAACAGTCCGAGAGAGGATGTGTCCCAAAGCCTGCAGTCAGAAACCAGCTCTGAGTTCTGTCTGCAGCTCCGTGGGCTTCACCTCTGAAACCTCCCCGTGTTAGAAGCTCCGTGCTCTTTCCACCTGTCACATGTTATTATCACAGGTCCTCAGGTTGTCTGGTTCTCACACTATATTTGGGTCTGCGAGTTTTAAACACACGGACTCACCGTCAGGCATTGTTCACAAATGTTCTCCAAACACGAGCCCCCCTCAAAGGTCAGCGCTCTGAGAATAACTCCAGTGATATTTAGAAACACCTTTTGTGTCCTGATAGCTCGGCTCGCCGTGATGCTGAGGTAACGAGAGGAGACAGTCGGCATGGCAACTATCCCCGTGACCTCTCCAGCAATAGTAGCGTACATAAAGGTCTGTTACATAAAAACTCACAGAGAAACCGTCGTACTTCAATCCATCAATCTTTATTTATAAAGCACCAAATCACAACAAACGTTCTCTTCAGGTCTAGACCGTCCTCTAAGACCCAACATCAAGACCAGATCAGATCCAGTCCCCTCTTCCAGACAGGACTCAGTCTGATCTCATCTTAATCCACCATGAGCAGAGCACTTTGCAGCATTTAGCAAGTTACAGTGGCAAGGACAAACTTCCTTTAACAGGCAGAAACCTCCAGCAGGACCAGACTCATGTTAGACACACATCTGCTGAGACCGTGTTGGAGAGAGGGATAGAGGGAGATGAAGAGAGAGAGAGAGATGATAGTGGGGAGACGGATAGTAGTAGTTGTAGCAGCTGGAGTCTGGACCACGTCCACAGCAGCAGAGATCCAGAGGAACCTACGAGACAAGGGAGCTCAGGGACTCCAGAAAGGTCTAAGAAAAGAGAGAAGAGAGGGAGACCAGAAGAAAGAAAAAGAGGAGAAGAAATGGGGAAGGGAAGGATAGAAGGAAAGGACAGGATGAGGAAAGGAGACATAAAGGATGAAGAAACATGGGAAGAACAAAGAGAGAAAGAAAGAAGGAATGAAGGAATGAAAGGAAAAAGGAAAGATAAGTAAAAGAGAGAAAGAAAGAAAGAAAGAAGGAATAAAAAAGAATAAAGAGGAAGAAGCAAAGAAAGCAAGAAAGAAGACAGAAATAAGGCAAGGAAGAAAGATAGAAAGAAAGAAAGAAAGAAAGAAAGAAAGAAAGAAAGAAAGGATGAATGACAGACCCCAAAAAAGGAATCTACAGCAGAGATCCAGAGGAACCTACGAGACAAGGGAGCTCAGGGACTCCAGAAAGGTCTAAGAAAAGAGAGAAGAGAGGGAGACCAGAAGAAAGAAAAAGAGGAGAAGAAATGGAGAAGGAAAGGATAGAAGGAAAGGACAGGATGAGGAAAGGAGACATAAAGGATGAAGAAACATGGAACGAACAAAGAGAGAAAGAAAGTAAGAAGGAATAAAAAAGAATAAAGAGGAAGAAGCAAAGAAAGCAAGAAAGAAGACAGAAATAAGGCAAGGAAGAAAGATAGAAAGAAAGAAAGAAAGAAAGAAAGGAAGAAAGGAAGAAAGATAGAAAGAAAGATAGAAAGAAAGAAAGAAAGAAAGAAAGAAAGAAAGAAAGAAAGAAAGAAAGAAAGAAAGAAAGAAAGGATGAATAACAGACCCCAAAAAAGGAATCTACAGCAGAGATCCAGAGGAACCTACGAGACAAGGGAGCTCAGGGACTCCAGAAAGGTCTATGGTTAGTAACTTTAATGGGACAGGAAGAGTTAAAGTGAGAGACAGGCAGAGAGAGGAGAGAGAGGGAAAGACAGGATCCCAGTGTGTCAGTCTAAGCCTATAGCAGCAGAACTAAGACCTGGTCCAAGCCTGAGTTATAATAATAATTTTATTTATAGGGCAAAATAAAACAAGCAGGTCATAAAAGGAAGGATAAAGAAATAAAACATATTTTAAAAGACATAAAAGTCCCATTTAAGATCTCTTAGGGAATACAATTATTTTAAAATATATATATTTAAAATAAATTTCAGGTAAAATCAGTTAAATTTAAATATGATGTGAATAATGTAATTTAAATGTCTCTGTTTCCCAATGACCTGGGTTATCTTGATCTCCTCTCCATCTAATCCAAGTCATTTATATACCTTATTAGTTTTAATTAATTAATACTTTTATTGTATGTAACTTAGATTATTATTATTATTATTATTATTATTATTTATTTTATCTTGTGTAATTTGTTTAAAGTCATGACTGCTTATTTAGTGCCAGTTGTTGTAAATATTTCAGTTTTGTTATAAAATAAAAAGTATCAATATTAAATTATTATAATTTAACATTGTGTTAATATGAAGTATGACTTCATAAGTAGAAACATCTCAGTTATTTTATATTGTATAATCTCTCTGTGTAGAAATGTTTATAAAAGCTTCACATGTTATCACCTGGTGTTCATTTTAAAGTTTTAAATCTTTACAACAGACTCTCTAAAGTTCCCCTCTGAATAATAAAGTAGAGATGAGTAACTTTGACATTTCTGTGATCAGCAGTGATCATACTCTCTGATCACGTGGTGAGGGGACAGACTCAGACCCACATGTTCCTCCAGCCTTCACAAATATCTGCATAATGACTCCATGCAGAGGAAACCTCTCTGAGGCGTTTGAGGACCCTTTGTGTGCAGATTATCACCCATTCTTCAGGCAGGGGGCGGGAGAGAGACGCTGTGGAGAGAGATCTGCTCTCCCCCTCTGCACTTCCACCCTCACCCTCCTCACCCTCACCATCATCATCATCATCAGCAGCAGCAGCAGCAGCAGCAGCGTTATCAGGCAGGTCCAGGGCTGAGGCGACCCGAGCCACACAGAGCTCTGCTGAGTGATAAGACTCCTTGGAAGGAGAGGACTCAAACCACCGAGCTGACCAGCTGCTTCATTCACACGAGAGGAGGAGAGATCATCCTGCAGAGAGAGAGAGAGAGAGAGAGTTTAAACTGGAGGAGAGATCCTGCAGAGAGAGAGAGTTTAAAACTGGAGGAGAGACGCATGGATTATAACTGAGAGACTCCTGGACACCTCTGGATTAATTTAAAGTTTTCTTCCTCTTTATTCTCCCTGGATTGTTCCTCTGTGGATCTCTGCTGTCGGACATGTGGATCAGTCTTTTGTTAATTCTAGTTCATGTTTTTAAATGATAAGAGACTCTGAAGCAGAGAAGAAGAAAGGAAAAGAGTCTGAAGTCAAACTCTGATTTCTTTAAGTCCACATTTCAGGTGATTTTTTAACCCTTTACATCCCGGGGTCGCTCTCCCAGCAGCAGGTCTTCCTCAGTCCCTCTTCTTCTTCTTCTTCTGGTTTTTGGAGACCTGAGGATTCCCCTCGCGCCTCCATGAATGCCCGGTGCGTCGAGGCGCGAGGCTGGGCAGCAAGATGAGCTCGTGGGTCCAGCTGCTGCTGCTGCTCGCGCTGCAGGGGACGAGTCTGCGGTGTGGAGCCGACCAGGTGAGTCCAACACTCAGACTGGATCCAGACCACAGGTAGACCACTTACTAACACTGAGAGAGAGGGAGAGAGAGAGTCAGTCTGAGGGAAGAGGACTTAAAGGATGGACTCATGTTAGAAGTTTTTATGAGAGACTTTCTTCTCTTCTGGTCTTCAGTGAACCTCTTAGACTCAGACTTTAATTTCAGCAGCTACATTAAGACCATTACAAAGTCTGCTATCACCTTCAGAACATCAAGGAGAAAAGGACTTAGGAGAAAGGAGGAAAACTCCTCCATGCATTCATCTTTAGCAGACTAGTCCAGGGGTTCCCAAAGTGTGGGTCGGGACCCCCTGGGGGGTCGTGAGATGTCTTTTTTCAAGTTATCTAAAAATATTACATTTTACCCTTTATAGTGAAAAATATCAACAAAGAATAGAAGCTAAACTTGAAATGAAACCTTGTAAATATAAAGTGTAATGAGTTTTCTGCCTTTCTTTGTTTCCAGATGACTCCTAAGTTTAGAGTTAGTGAACAGGTAATGATCTAAAGCATCAGTAGCAGCAGGTTCATTCATAACACACAGGAAACACAGACACATGCTCATATAGGGAGGGTCACTTTCTGCAGACCAGCTAAATGAAGACACATTAAATCACTTAGAGGCACGGGCTGAAAAGTTTGGGAACCCCTGGACTAGACTACTGTAACGGGGTCTTTACACTGTGCAGGGGCGTCAAACTCATTTCAGTTCAGGGGCCTCATGCAGACCAGTTTGATCTCAAGTGAGCCGGACCAGTAAAATCAGACCATAATAACCTAAAGAGAAGGACAGCTCAGCATGTGTCCCTTTGTTTTAGTGTAAAGTACATTCTGTAAATGTCCACATTACATGAACGATCTACTGTATTTTTCCCCATGATGAGTCTCATAGTGGGACCTGTGACACACGCACATGTATGGTTAGCATGCTCACGATATGTGTCTCCTGCTGTTACAAGTTTACATATACGAAACCTTCAGGGTTGATTTGATCTTGAAGAGCTCTAAAAAGTCTATGGAGCGATGTTCAGGCTCCGTCAGACCCCCAGAGGACAGATCTGAAATAGCAGTTACTTTGAAAGTTATATTGTTTGGTCTTTTTGTCTTTATTTGATAGGACAGCTGAAGAGAGACAGGAAATGTGGGGAGTAGAGAGCAGGGGAGGACATGCAGGAAATGGTCGACCGGTCGGGAATCGAACCCACGACCCCTGCGACGAGGACTGTAGCTTCTGTATGTGGGGCGCTTAGACCGCTAGGCCACCAGCGCCCCACAGCAGTTACTTATATTGAAAAATTGTCACTAAAGTCTTCTCTGTAGTTGTTTCACTTTGGGAAGTCGTCCACGGGCCGGATTGGATTCTCTTGCGGGCCGGTTTTGGGCCGTGGGCCGTATGTTTGACACCCCTGGCTTAAAGGATGGACTCATGTTAGAAGAAGGACTTCATAATTTATGAGAGGCTTTCATGTCTTATTTACAGTTATTATAATATCATGTGTGCTCTTCCTTTAAACCTAGAACACTAACATATCAGTTAGTAACACCATCACATCATGATATCTCACAGGACAACAATACACTGCTCAGTGAAGTACTCCTATTGTATTTCCTAATTTAAAATATCTCATAAAACTCAAAAAAGCATCATGGAGGGACCCGATAAAAATGCTTTAAAAATCAGGGAATCATTGATGATTAATGATTTGTTTTTTTAAATAATGGAGCTGGGATCTTGTTGTTTGGGCCGTCCATTCCTGGGACACGAGCCTTACCCAGTGAAGGCACAGGGACACAGTCCTACCTTTGGGGGACTTCAGAGAACAGCATGAAGCTACCCAGGGACCCATGCAACTCAGACAGCAGCAACATAATGAAAATCACATCACCACAGTCCCATGGGTGAAAATCACCTAATGTTAGTGTTCTCAGGTTAAAACAGCACACACCAGCATGATGATCCCCTCCAGGTGATTCTTACACGTTCAGAGTCAGTGCACCTTGCCTCAGTCGGCCCTCTCGTCTCCGCTCAGTAAACCCTGATCCTCCTCTCATTACCCGGCTCTCTGAGGGGACGCCCCGGGGCGCACACATGCTCAGGTCATCCTGTGTGTCTGAGGGTGAGGAGGAGGAGGAGGAGGCAGGAAACACAGGCTGCCATGATGCCATGATGTGTTCTTCTGTCACAGCTGGCAGCTCCACGTGGGGAAGTGATGCGTTCATGGACGCTGCTCCAGATGTTGAGCTGAGGCCGTAAACCATCATTACTGAACTGTAACATCATGTAACTGTGCAGAGACGCTTTAGTGGAACTTTACTGCAAAGACTGAGGTAAACCTCAACGCTTTGAGACATTTGAACTTTAAATTTTGGACTTTGAGTTTGTGGCATTAATAGTTAGAGAGGTTCTGTCAAAGCATGGATCCAACGCCTGATTTAAATCTGTCCCCTGACACAAACACACTCCTGATATTTATAAATTCTTACACCAGCATTTACTGCTCTAAGCTGCATCACGAGAAAACTTATTCTCAAATAGCCTGAACGTCTGATTTGGCAACGATGTGATGCACCACTTCGAATGCAGAATGTTAATGCAGGCTGAGCTGCTGCTAACTTTAGCTTAGTGTCTTTATAGGTTTGGATTCCTTCCTGCAAGGCTGTGCATCACTGAGAGTGAACATAGAACATGCATACATGGTTGGTAGCATAGTGATTTCTATAAAAGGTAGATTTTGCACGGTTTAGATTTTATATCTTCAAACTTATTTCGGTTGATACGATGTTAATCCAAGCACATCTGTCGCCTGGAGGAGCATGCATCTTCCTCCACGCTGAGAGGCAGATTATCAAGAATAATGTACTTCATGTTCTTCTAGTTGAGCTCCTTCATCTTTGGGAGGTT
>NW_023260405.1:0-7780 GCF_009762535.1 Notolabrus celidotus | reverse complement strand
CCATCCATCATCTAAACCAGTTATTCTGTAAATGACTGAAGACCTTTGTTCTTGTTCTCCCTCTGAAGCGTCTGTATCCATGTTTTTAGACCTGTTTGTATTCTACCTTTACTAATCTCATCTCTTCACCATCCATCCTTCCATTGTTATGATAGCAGTAGTCTTCTCTTATTAACAACACAATGATCAGGTCACACTCTAAACCCTGCTCGATGTGTTACAGTCAGACATGTCGCTGCAGCGCTCTCAGACTCCATCCTTTGCATCTTCACATTTGTACCCTCGTGCTCCCAGATGTCAGCGACGTCTGCCGACACCCCGCCGTTCTCACTCTGCTCGATGTCGCACACATGGAAGTGTGTATCACAGCTCAGCCTCTCGGTCCCAGCTCAGTCACACTAAATAATCCAAAGCTAAAGAAAACATCTTTGTGTTTTCTTTATTTTCACTCTCATTATGGTTACAGATTGTTAATGTTATTATTCATTAGGTCTAGACACATTTCGCTGCATGAGATAAGGATGTAGGAAACTGAAGTAGCTATTTGCTGATGTCTTATCACTTACCAAATCACACCGTCTGTTGTTTATAAGTCTGAACATATTATATGCATTAACACTGAAGCATGTGGTCCTGTAGTTCTACACTTTGACTTCAGTTTATTGCAGTAATATCAGAGATCCAGAAAGTGTACAATAAATATTATATTCTGGGGATTTCAGCGCTGCAGAAAATGTTCTTATCTTTATAGAGTGGAGATATATAAGGTGGTGGGCAGAGGAGAGATTTTAGATTTCCAATCAGGCTGTGCGCCCCACTATATAAATCATATGTATAAGATATCTCCCCGCACAGCCAATGAGATCCTCAGCCTGATATTTAGGATGTTATAAAGGCTCCACAAATTGAATCAGAATCCGAGCCGCCTCTATTTATGAATATTCATAACGTACTTTTAAATTGAAATGGAGGCTATACTGTTATTGTGTTTGAGAAATCTCTCCAGCTCTCTGCTTGTTGTGGTGACTTGTGTGAGTGGGCACCCGCTTCAGTAAGCTCATGTAGCATCCATAAATTAAAATAAGACTGTCTTTGCCTAAAGCTAGGAATAAATAAATCTGAGTTGTGAGGAGAAATTGTTTTTCCTTCATGCTGGGTGATTCTCAAACAGGAGTCGATAGCGATTGTCTCAGCTCCAGAGGTAAGATTTAATGGCTGTAGATATTTAATACCACTCAGTGAACAGCAGCTTGTCCTTGTTTCCAGTCAGACTTTGTAGATTACATGATATGCATGTGCTTTACTCGCTCAAACAGAAACCTAAAGAAGGTTCCCTCTAGCTATGATGCATAATCAGCCTCTCTGCTTTGATTATTGCTTTCTAAAATTGTCTGTGTAGCACTTTGTAACTCCATTAAGAAAAGTGCTATATGAACATAAAGGCCAAATTGTACTGGATCCGTGTCCGGTCCATCTCTGATCTGTCACAGCACAGATCTGATCGGTTTCTATTCTAGTCAATGTGTTAACTTCCACTGGATCCGTGCTGTTGGGATCCAGCTGAGACGCAAGACTTCTATTTGTACCGGATGCCGGAGCACGACGCATCAATCTCAACAGAGCAGATGGAGCGGGACAGGAAGTCAGGTTTCACCAAAACAAAATGAAAACATCCGGTTAATTTTCAGAATAAAACACTCTGTGTTATCACCAGATCGTATTTCACTTAACTACAACAACAAACCAAAGTCATGATGAGCGGAGCCAGGCCTGGAGTCAATGGGCCGGGGGTTTTCAGAGGACCAGAAAGACAACATGGATGAGGAGAGGAGGAGGAGGAGGAGAATCCTTGATTCAGTGATTACAGAAGGGGAAACCTCGGTCACATGACACCAGCTGTCCGGCGGTCATTATCTGTGCTGCATTCTGGAAACCGCAGAGGATCAGAGACAGACCGGACATATGTAAGTTAGGGCTGAAGTGCCAGAAGTGGCCACTAGAGGCTGGCACTAAAAGTGAGTCACTCCTTTTTTGGCCTCAGCTGTAAATCGACATGTTTACAGCCGGGTTCAAAAAGCTACTTTTTGGACTCTAGCTTATTTCTGCAGAGGAGGTTAATTTTTATTTTACCACACACTGAAATAGAAAAGGTTTAAAGCTAAGAGGTCAGCAGCTTTAAGAGGATGTGCATGCTGCTAGCTGTGCTTATGGAACTAAACTTGACATATTTGTGTCATTTTGCCTTAGAGGGATTTTTTCATGCATGCCAGTGCAATTTTTTTTTCTTTGCAGAGTGAAATCTTGTAGCATCTTATTGATTAAATAGCACTAATCAGTGTCTATCCTTAGCTTACTCACTGTTTGTCGAACTCTGTTCATTAGCAGCCTGTGCATGGTCATGTTGTTGTGCAGCAAGTGAATATTTCATCCCCATATTTGATTTGTTTAAAGCAAGAAGAATGGTCAAGGGTTCGGATGTGAGTGACTTTTAAAAGGCTAAACCGTGATGCTAGATGACTGGGTCAGATCATCTTCAAACTGCAGCTCTTACAGCGTGTTTCCAGTCTGCAGCGGTCACTTTCTACCAGAAGCTCTGAAGTGGTGACGGGGTCATGGTCAGCCGAGGATCACTGATGCGTGTAAAGAGGCAAAGGATAACCAAAGTGGTCTGAACAGGAGAGCTGGAGCTCAGATTGGTGACTAAGTTGCATTGCAGCATCACAATGACCCCTGGCTTGCCCTCCGAATTCCTCAGATCAGACTCCAGTCGAGCATCTGTGGAGTTTTCTGGACAGCCAAGTCCAATCCAAGGAGACTCCACCTTGCATTTTCCAGGACTCACAGGATCTGCTGCTGACGTCTTGGTGCCAGACACCACAGCACACCTTCAGAGGCGTAGTGGAGTCCAGGTCTCATCAGGTCCGGGCTGTGTTGACCCTGAGCTACCAAAAGGCAGACAGTCATAATAAAATAGCTGATCAGTGTATGTTCACTGTTTGGCTTTTCTAACTCTGTGTCTGGCAAAACCTTCCCGATGTGGACACTTCTGGCTCAGGAGAGGAGGCGTCAGGTGCAGACCAGACAAGCGAGTCAGGGACAGACGGGCTACTAAAGCCAGGCAGGAGGAAAGCCTGCAGGGAAGATGGAAGGAGAGAGGGTGGAGAGACAGACAGACCCAGCAGGCCATCACAACAATCTCAGCAGAGAGATGAGGCACCATTACACGAGCCCAGAGGCTGCTGGAGCCGACACTCTCACCGCTCATCCCTCTTTGATTCTCCTGTTTCCTTTCCTCTGCGCTGACCTGTTGTGTTAAAAGAAACCACAGAGACTCAAGCAGACTTTTTGATTCAGCCTCATTTTTCCACAAGTTCTCACTTGTTTATGTTTTTATTGTTTCATGACTTTCTACCACCAACAGTTCTCTGTGTGTGAGAGAGAGAGAGAGAGAGAGAGAGAGAGGTTTTAATGCTGTGACTGACACAACTGCTCAAAGCTCACTGTTCGTCAAGGCCCAGCTGCATCTCCAAGCCCCATATGGTGCTCAGAAACACTTGCACATCATGTACCCAGCTAATTCCTGGAATCCACCAAAGATGCGACAGAATCCAGATCCTGAAACTGTCGAGGGATTTGGTTCCAGTCTCTAGTTTGTGGGTATTATTTGGGGGATGTTATTGATTGCTATGTATTTTACTCTCCCTTGAGTGTAAGAGAACAAGCTGGCACAAATGGCTGCTCTGAAATGCGGCAGACTTTGCCACCGGCGACATGAGAGCTCACAAGAAACGATCACAGCACAGTGACCCTCTGCAGACCGGCTTTTATGTTAAAGTACAAAGAAAGGAGTTTTCTTTGTTATCCACTGCAAATCAAAAGAGTTTTCTCTTCTTTAGAGCAGCTTGAATAATTTATTCCTAAATTCATTTGGTATTTTCCTCTCAGAATTTGTTGCTGCTGAAGTGCACTTTGCATTTATGTTCTTTCGTCTGCTGCAGCAAAAAGGATTTCAAGCTTTGCTTAATTGGTTGTTTTGTGCCCTTTTGTCTTGGTCTTTTGTGAACAATGGGATACTGCTGATGTAAATCTAATTCTGGAGAGCCATGCGGGCTTTCCTGTTGCTAAGAGTTGTCAGCACACAATTAACTTTTGGCATAACATTGTATACTACATCAGTGAGTGGCTCCTCAGGGAGCAGGCTGCCACCGGCTGAAGACATTGGTCTTTGCTTATGTTTTATCGCCCCTCACGCTGACTGTTGGAGTACAGGAACAGCAGCTGCCCCAGTCACGGCCCTGCTGAGGCATTGAGTGTGAGACCAACCGCAGTCTCATGTTCGCTTTTCATTCTTAATTCTGACTCCCTGTTTGAATTGGTTTTACTCATTTTTGTTCACTGGGTAACAAATCTGATCCTTGAAGTTTCTAAATGAACACTTTCTGTTTCTGTTTCTCTTTATACCTCAGAGTCTGAACAAAATCACTTCTTTGTCTAAAGATTTGAGCTTCTTTACTTTTATGAGTCTGACAGCTTTTTACTGTCATTACTTTAACAAGCTTTCCAAAGTATCTTTATTTTTTTTTAAGTTATATTTTTGGCCTTTATTTGATACAACAGCTGAAGAGAGACAGGAAATATGGGGAGTAGAGAGCGGGGGAAGACATGCAGGAGATGGTCGACTGGCCGGGAATCGAACCAGCGACCCCTGCAACGAGGACTGTAGCCTCTGTATGTGGGGCGCTTAGACCGCTAGGCCACCAGCACCCCTCCAAAGTATCTCTACTTCTACTTGAACATGCTTGTTAAACCAGCTTTGGTGTATCTCAGATTGATTATTGATCACTGTGCATCTCTGTGTCCTGAGGCCAAATTCCACCTGATCCATCTCCGATCCGTCTCCAGATCTGATCCGTTTCTATTCTAGTCAATGTGTTAACTTCCACTGGATCCGTTGCATTCAGGCTGTGTATCTGAGTCCTCTGGATCAGATACACAAGACTTCTATTCTTCCTGGATGCAGGAGCACGACGCATCAATCTCAACAGATCAGATGGAGCGGGACAGGAAGTCAGGTTTCACCAAAACAAAATGAAAACATCCGGTTAATTTTCAGAATAAAACACTCTGTGTTATCACCAGATCGTATTTCACTTAACTACAACAACAAACCAAAGTCATGATGAGCGGAGCCAGGCCTGGAGTCAACAGGTCAGAGGTTTTCAGAGGACCAGAAAGACAACATGGATGAGGAGAGGAGGAGGAGGAGGAGGAAACCTCGGTCACATGACTCCAGCTGTCCGGCGGTCCTGCTCAGTGCTGCGTTCTGAAAACGCAGCCAGTTGGTGTTGACGGAGGAGAGATCGGACACGGATCTGGTGGAGGGCAGATGTAACCTTAATGAGTGGATAAGGCACACAGGAAAGGCGACATTCACACTCTCTTTAACGTCATCCACTGGTTTCTGTAGGAGTGTTATGAAACCCAAAGATGGCAGCCACCATATTGGACATGCTGATTCAATCCAGCCTGCTATCACTCCAGAAACAGGCAAAGAGGTAGACCCTAAACATCCTAAGGCGCACAGTTATACCAATCAACCTGTCAGTCAAATCAACTACGCTTGTAATTATGTAAATGTATGCAGAACTCTTGGCCTTCATCAGCCTCAAAACGGGGGAGTAATAAGAGAAGTCATCCCCTGAGGGTTGCTGCTAATAGAGACCAAATTGTTTTTGTCCCAGGCTGTAAACATGTTTATGTCTGCTGTAAAGATGAGACCTGATGGGGTTTCCTTCATGTTTGGAATCTGCCTCTAGTGGACACTTGAGGAACTGCAGGTGTCTCCAGATGGTGCCTCCAGATCTATGAGTGGAAATCATACAGGACAGACAAAACATGATGAGAATGACCTGAAAGGCTCATCGAGAGAGGGAGACATGACAGCAGAGGAGAGACGTCTGGTGGATGTGATGTGTGTGAGCTGCCAGCAGACAACTAAACATAGCATGGAGGACGACAGAGGAGAAGCCAGTAGTGTTGTAGTCAAGACCACATTAACTGAGACCAGGACATGTCCGAGACCAGAGTGCACCGAGACCAAGACAAGACCAAGACATTTAGGGATTAAGACCGAGTCAAGACCAAGACATTTAGGGATCAAGACCGAGTCAAGACCAAGACATTTAGGGATCGAGACCAAGTCAAGACCAAGACATTTAGGGATCCAGACCGAGTCAAGACCAAGACATTTAGGGATCAAGACCGAGTCAAGACCAAGACATTTAGGGATCAAGACCAAGTCAGGACAAAGACATTTAGGGATCAAGACCGAGTCAAGACCAAGACATTTAGAGATCCAGACCAAGACAAGACCAAGACACTAAAGGATCCAGACCGAGTCAAGACCAAGACATTTAGGGATCGTGACCGAGTCAAGACCAAGACACTAAAGGATCCAGACCGAGTCAAGACCAAGACACTAAAGGATCCAGACCGAGTCAAGACCAAGACATTTAGGGATCGAGACCGAGTCAAGACCAAGACACTAAAGGATCCATACCGAGTCAAGACCAAGACACTAAAGGATCCAGACCGAGTCAAGACCAAGACACTAAAGGATCCAGACCGAGTCAAGACCAAGACATTTAGGGGTCGAGACCGAGTCAAGACCAAGACATTTAGGGATTCAGACTGAGTCAAGACCAAGACACTAAAGGATCCAGACCGAGTCAAGACCAAGACATTTAGGGATCAAGACGGAGTCAAGACCAAGACATTTAGGGATCAAGACCGAGTCAAGACCAAGACACTAAAGGATCCAGACCGAGTCAAGACCAAGACACTAAAGGATCCAGACCGAGTCAAGACCAAGACATTTAGGGATCGAGACCGAGTCAAGACCAAGACATTTAGGGATTCAGACTGAGTCAAGACCAAGACATTTAGGGATCCAGACCGGGTCAAGACCAAGACATTTAGGGATCCAGAACGAGTCAAGACCAAGACATTTAGGGATCCAGACCAAGACAAGACCAAGACACTAAAGGATCCAGACCGAGTCAAGACCAAGACATTTAGGGATTGAGACCGAGTCAAGACCAAGACACTAAAGGATCCATACCAAGTCAAGACCAAGACATTTAGGGATCCAGACCAAGACAAGACCAAGACACTAAAGGATCCATACCAAGTCAAGACCAAGACATTTAGGGATCAAGACTGAGTCAAGACCAAGACATTTAGGGATCCAGACCGAGTCAAGACCAAGGCAGGGCAAGACCGAGACAAGATCATGTATATCAATAAAAAATCATTCTGAGAATAGACTAAATAAACCCCTTCTGTTTGGGGGGGGGGGGGTTCTTTCTTATCAGAGTAATGACAGGGACACAGAGAGCATCAGTGGTGGTCTTGACTGGTCTTGATATAAAATACTGAGTTCACCCAGTCCCAGACCGAGACGAGACCGAGTAAAAATGCTTTTGAGTCCGAGACGAGACCGAGACCTTTAAAAAGGGTCTCGAGACCAAGACCGGTCTGGAATACTACAACACTAGAAGCCGGCGAGCGAGGAAATGATCAAGCCACCATGGCGGTCCAGCGTGTGGAAACACTTTGGCTTGTATACCTTTTGTATATCCTGCGCTCTGTCACTTTAAGAGAAGAAGAAGAAAGAGTCCTCATACACTCACTAGTCCTCTGCACTCCTGCATGGGTGAAAAACAAGTTCCTCTCTCTCTAAATAAAAACACATCTCCAGCATCTGTTGGTCCCTTTGAGT
>NW_023260404.1:0-7813 GCF_009762535.1 Notolabrus celidotus | reverse complement strand
AGAGAGAGAGAGAGAGAGAGAGGGAGAGAGAGAGGGAGAGAGAGATATGGTTTGAAGATTTAGGAGTGAGGAGAGGACAGGTAAGACAGAGCCAACTAGAAAGAGGAGAATTAGGTGCAAACCTACCTTTAGGCTTCAGGCCTAACACAGGCTCTGGCTGCACAATGGCGGCGCCCAGGAGCAGGATTTTTTGGCTTCAGAACCGTACAACGGGAAGAGGCGGAGCAACACTGTCCATTTTTATTTATAGTCTATGGTCGCTCGCTGTTTGTAGGATATGTAAAGGTCTATACCTGATTCCCTTACAAGAAACAACAGGAGTCTAAGACTGTCCAGTATCAAGGTATTTATCTCACAGTCACACTGGTTGAATTTTTTGGTTAAAAAGTTACTGAATCGATTTCAAGTCACTGTATCGTTTCGAATCGTATCGTTCTAAATGAACCAACATTGTCCTTTAATCGTATCGGCAACCACGAATCAGGATACGAATCGAATCATTACACCCCTAATATTTATCTTTCCATCCTCATGTTTCCAGACTTGTGTTTCAGGTTTTATTAACCCTTCCCCTTGTCTGGAGTTGGAGATCCCTTTACCTCCCGTCTCCTGTGTTCCCGCGTCAGTGTTTGTGTGATTAGACTTGTTTGCAGAGTGATTTTGGATACCTCTGCCAGCTCTTGTTGGACCTCCTGTGTACCGACCTGTTTCTCTGATAAAGAGAAAGGTTGTCACACAATGGACGACGGTGTTTGCTGACGGGTTTCAAGTTACATCCAGTGTCTTCGGCCTCTTCTTCTCAGACAACAACCACCTATAGATTCTGCATTTTGGGTAACCTCCAATTTGCCGTGTATGTATTTTATAACCAATGGCATCGCTGAAGTCACTGTAAAACAAAATGCACAAACTTCACCCTGATTATCTCTAATCTGATCAATCCAATAAATTAATGTCAGAATAAAAACATCTCTCTGTGATTTCCAGAAAGTCTTCATCATCATTTATCTACCAGGGTTAAGTTTCGTTGTACACATGCTATAGAAACAGACAGGCCTAGCATGCACCAATAAGAGGGCTTAACATGCGTGTATGAACCAATCAGACGTGCAGATGATCACACAGGCAGAGTGCAGATAACCTCACATGTGATCTACATGTGGAGAGACAGACAGAACCAGACTCTGACTGAGGCCAACAGCAGTTTTGGGAGCTGGCAGCTTCTGGATGTTCCCTGAAGCTGCAGCTCTGGAAGATTCTAGGAACTTTAGAGAGGGAGGGTGTGTGTGTGTGGGTGTGTGTGGGTGTGTGTGTGTGTGTGTGTGTGTGTGGGGGGGGGGGCAGGGAGGGAGATCAGGGTTAGTGCGGTGGAGTGGTGTTACCAGAGGACTTTATTTTTAGGACTACAAGAGGGAAAGGAGGGAAATTCAAGATCAGGTTGTTGACCCAGTGAAACCCTGGCTCAGACTTTGAGGGGAGTGAGTCTCCTGAATGTTTTATCTGAGCTCTGTTCACTCACTCATCCATATGCAGATAATCTGGATTACAGATCTTTACAAAGTTGACTTTTAAAATAAAAAGTCAGTACTTAAGGTGCTGTATTTTCAGTATGAGAAGTATTCAGTGTAGTCTAAGATCTCTGCATGAAGAGCAGCTAACAATCTGTTCTAGATCAAACATTTACACTGAGACACAAATCTGCTTGATGCTGTGTCACTAAAGACAACCAGCATTTAGATTTCCCGACTCCCTTGAACGCAGCATCAGAAATGATGGATCCCACCTCCATTCAACAAGTGTTCTTCTCCTCTTCTTCAAATCTGCAGCATGCTTTTGATGTTTCGTAAAACTTCAGACTCGTTAGTCGGTTTCTTTCTTGAGTTCCTACCACTGAAGAAAGTGTGATGGTAACCAAGGAGCCACTACAATGACTGCTGCCTTCACCAAACTGAGTTTAATCAGAAAAAAAAGTACAGAGCATGGTGTAGCCTAGCGGGTAAATAATGCGCCCCATGTACAGAGGATAAAGTCCTCGAAGTGGGTGGCCAAGGTTTGATTGAAACCTGCGTATCCTTCCTCACACTCTTTCCTTATTTATAAAGTCAGAAAAATACAAGGTTCTACAAGCAGCAACCTCTGGTGTTCAAAAATGAAGCAGAAGAGCAAGAACATGCAGTTCCTGAAGTGTCCACAAGGGTCTGGTTCCAAAGTGGAGTGAATTCCTATTAGGTCCTACATTAGAACCATAGACTGTATAAAATATGGACGTAGTATCCGTGACATCACCCATCTGTTTCTGAAACGCTGTTTTGAGGCCAATAATCGGCTGTAAAGATCGGCTTCTTTGAATTGGTGTGTATGTGGTTTCCGGGACTTCTGGAGCCAGCCTCAAGCGGATCCTCGATGAACTGCAGTTTTTTAGCACTTCTGAATTTGACTCATATTTTAAGACCGGAGGTTGCCGCTTGGGTCTAGTGGATAAATTGTGCGCCCCATGTACAGAGGCTAAAGTCCTCAAAGCTGGTCGCCAAAGTTGGATTTTTCCTGCATATCCTTCCTCACTCTTATTCCTTGTTTCCTACTCTATCCACTGTCCTATCTCAATAAAGGCAGATCAATACTAGGTTAAACAAGCGGCAACCTCTGGTGTTCAAAAATGAAGCAGAAGAGCAAGAACATGCAGTTCCTGAAGTGTCCACTAGGGTCTGGTTCCAAAGTGGAGTGAATTCCTATTAGGTCCTACATTAGAATCATAGACTGTATAAATATTGGACTTAGTATCCGTGACATCACCCATCTGTTTCTGAAGCGTTGCTTTGAGGCCAATCGTCGGCAGTAAAGATCGGCTTCTTTGAATTGGTGTGTATGTGGTTTCCGGTACTTCAGGAGCGAGCCTCAAGAGGATCCTCGATGAACTGCAGTTTTTAGCACTTCTGCATTGGACTTATTTTTTGACCGGAGGTTGCCGCTTGGGTCTAGTGGATAAATTGTGCACACCATGTACAGAGGCTAAAGTCCTCAAAGCTGGTGGCCAAAGTTGGATTTTTCCTGCATATCCTTCCTCACGCTTATTCCTTGTTTCCTACTCTATCCACTTTCCTATCTCGATAAAGGCAGATCAATACTAGGTTAAACAAGCGGCAACCTCTGGTGTTCAAAAATGAAGCAGAAGAGCAAAAACATGCAGTTCCTGAAGTGTCCACTAGGGGCTGATTCCAAAGTGGAGGGATTACTTTATAGGTCCTACATTCGAATCATAGACTGTATAAATATTGGACTTAGTATCCGTGACGTCACCCATCTGTTTCTGAAACGCTGTTTTGAGGCCAATCGTCGGCTGTAAAGATCGGCTTTTTTGAATGGGTGTGTATGTGGTTTCCAGTACTTCAGGAGCCAGCCTCATGCGGATCCTCGATGAACTGCAGTTTTTAGCACTTCTGAATTTGACTCATATTTTTAGACTGGATGTTGCCGCTTGGATCTAGTGGATAAATTGTGCGCCCCATGTACAGAGGCTAAAGTCCTCAAAGCTGGTCACCAAAGTTGGATTTTTCCTGCATATCCTTCCTCACTCTTATTCCTTGTTTCCTACTCTATCCACTTTCCTATCTTGATAAAGGCAGATCAATACTAGGTTAAACAAGCGGCAACCTCTGGTGTTCAAAAATGAAGCAGAAGAGCAAGAACATGCAGTTCCTGAAGTGTCCACTCGGGGCTGGTTCCAAAGTGGAGGGATTTCCTATTAGGTCCTACATTAGAATCATAGACTGTATAAATATTGGACTTAGTATCCGTGACGTCACCCATCTGTTTCTGAAACGTTGTTTTGATGCCAATCGTCGGCTGTAAAGATCGGCTTTTTTGAATTGGTGTGTATGTGGTTTCCGGTACCTCTGGAGCCAGCCTCAAGCGGATCCTCGATGAACTGCAGTTTTTAGCACTTCCACATTTGACTCATATTTTTAGACCGGAGGTTGCCGCTTGGATCTAGTGGATAAATTGTGCGCCCCATTTACAGAGGCTAAAGTCCTCAAAGCTAGTGGCCAAAGTTGGATTTTTCCTGCATATCCTTCCTCACTCTTATTCCTTGTTTCCTACTCTATCCACTTTCCTATCTCGATAAAGGCAGATCAATACAAGGTTATACAAGCAAGAACCTGCAGTTCCTGAAGTGTCCACTGGGGGCTGGTTCCAAAGTGGAGGGACTTCCTAATAGGTCCCTCATTAGAACGCTCATTCTTACAGCTGAATCAAACATGTTTACAGCCTGGTACAAAAACAGTGTGGGACTAGCTCATGTCTTGTTTCCATAGACTGTATAAATAATGGACGTAGTGTCCGTGACGTCACCCGTCTGTTCCTGAGCGCTGTTTTGAAGCCAGTCGACGGCGGCAGCCATATTGGAAATGCTGAACTCAACCAGGCAGAGTGTGATGTAAAGGGGCGGAGTTTGAGCCTCTTAGCCAATGGCTACGTGTTCCCGACCGGGAGTCCAGTCAGTCATGTCCTTATTTGGGCAAAAACTCGTAATCTTAAGATCTTCTGAACCGTCACGTTAGAAGAAAATTCACCCCCCGTACAGTGTGTGCCGATAGAGACATTAGCTTCGTAGGGCCAAGCTGTTCTTTGAACCAGGCTGTAAACATGTTTATTAATGCTGCAAAGATCGTCTTCTTGAATGGGTGTGTATGTGGTTTCTGCAGCCAGCCTCTAGTGGACGCTCCATGTATTGCAGTTTATAACACTTCCGCGTGGGCTTCATAGTTTGAGACCGGAGGCTGCCGCTTGCTTGTTTCGTACACACACTGTATGGCTGTGTGTTGAAATAAAGACAAAGGCTTATGCTTATATTTGCATACAAAGGGGGCGGGGCTACGTTGATTTAAAGGTGGGCACATTGTAGCTTTAATCCAGGAGGCCAAACGCTCACCTCAGCTCCACCTGCAGTTATGTGGTGTCGTTTCCAATATGGCGACCTCCATCACTCCGCTTCATGAAGCCTCTTCAGAAACTAACGGATGATGTTTCATGTTTCATCATAAAGTCTGCGGTTAAACACGATGAAGGAATCGGTTGGGACAAACATTTCCTCTTTTCTGTGTTGCAGGGGGAGTCCCCTGGTTCCCCTTGACGAGTGTGCACATGCCTCCTCTGGCTTCACGCCTTGGAGCTTTCTTCAAGCACCCGTTGAACATTAGTGAGTTTCTCCACACCAATCAAGTGCAGCAGATTTGATTCATGACTTTAAGTGGACATGCTAAAGGAAGGGTCTGTTCTGAAGCAGGATGTCATATTTTCTCTGTGTCAGAGTTCAGCGTCCTGAGTGTCCAGTGAGCTGCTATAAATACATCCAGTCTTTGTGTGTGGATAAAAGCATTAAACATGTCCAACATCAGCTGATACCAATAAAGAACAAGAACAACTTTTTCCAGCACACACTCTCGTCTTCCCTGACCATATTTGGCAGCCTGTTGCTCCTACACACACTCAAACACACACACACACACATTCCCCTGCTGTTCCCTCGCTCCCCATGACCGGGATTGAACCGAAGAACCTGAAGACTCCCTCCTCCCTCCCTCCTCCTCCTCCTCCTCCTCCTCCTCCTTCAGGTTCACTGGCTGATCTTCTGGGAATCAAAAGCAGTAACACCCTTTTTGGACAGCTGGTTGGCGGGAGTTTTTTCTCCTTAGGATTCCCGCTGTTCGTGGAGCGGCGCTGAACTCTGGCTGCAGAGTCAGATGATATTTCTCCACCTGTTGCTCAGCATATCCTCAGGGGGAGAAACTTTCCTCTGTAGAAGATTTTAAAGTAACACAATGAGCCCTTTTTTTCAGCACATGCACACGCTTTCAGATATGGTAACTGTTCATTCTTCAAGCCCCCCGCTGCAGCGACGCTCCGCCCACGTGCATGCAACCTCGACTCCGACCGCGCTCCCAGCTCCGAGAATAAATGTGCTACTATGTCATCAGCGAGTACTCGATCTGTGTAATGCAGCCGAGCGGGTCAGGCCGGTGAAATCCCACACTGGGTCTATTTCAGGCTGGAATGTGTTGGACGCAGCTCGCCGCCTCGACACTCCGGAGACCAAAATAACAAATTAAAAACGTCTCGTCAGGGTTCGTCACAGGTTGGACACCTGACTCTGCACGGCACATTTCAACCTCTGCTGACATTTATCACGCTGGAGTTACATAAAGGACGATTCAAGATCTCAGCATTACTTTCAAATGTCATAACTGCACTTCAGGATTTGACCTGTTGTGAAATGTTATCCATATTTATAAAGATGAATCTTTTAATGTGAGGCCCCAAGAACAGAATTAAAAAGTTAGATTATGGGAAGTCTTTGTGATGCTTTTAATTTGACATTTCACAGCCTTTGCCGAGGTCACTGTATAGATATTATTTTCTCTGAAAGGTCCTGGAGCTAGCGGTTTAATGCCCCCCGTGTACAGAGGCTGTCGTCCCCGTCCGACCAAGTGGCAATCTACGATCTTAAATTATGGAGCCAATGCAGAAGCGCTGAAAACTGCAATTCTAAGAGTGTCCACTAGAGGCTGGCTGCAGAAACACAGGAAATCACATACACACGAATTCAAAGAAGACGATCTTTACAGCAGAAATAAACATGTTTACAGCCTGGTTCAAAAAACTGTTTAGGTCTGAACAGCTAATTTCTCTATCAGGACACTGTACAGGGGTCGATTTCTTATAACTCATTATTTTTGAAGATAGCAAGATTACGAGTTTTGCCCAAATAAGGGCGTGCCTGACTTGATTGACAGGCAGGCACTCTGTAGCCTCTTTACCTCACACTAGCTCAGACAAAGTTAGGTTGAGTTCCGCATTTCCTTTTTTTTTTTTCCTCTTGTCTGCATATATATTTCTGGTTTGTGTCATGTTTGTCACAAACTGTCAAATATTAATGCAATTTATTCTTGCAGCAAAAGAAAAGAAAAAAAACATTTTTCTTCTGTGCTTGTGACTGTGTGCATGCAACCATCACCATCCCTCTTAGAACTCTGGTCTATCTTTTATTGGCAGCTAATATCATGTTCTGTAAAAGAGGGCGTGCACACCTAGGTGGGCCAAAAAAAATAAATAAGAGAAAGTAAAAGAAAGATTACATAAGGATATACAAAGGGACAGGGAAAGAGACCTAACACACTTAGATGGAGAGGGACCATCTCACCATGATGCCAAAAAAAAAAAATCCGTGTGGTGATACTAATGATTAAGCAACCCTCAGTGTCCACAATCATTACTGAAGCTTGGGTCGCAGAGGGTTGCCGCCGTGCTGTGTTCTATTTGTGTAACGAGACCACCCGGCCCAACCCGCCGCGGGAGACCCAGGCCAGGGGACAAGCCAAGGACCCAGACCGGAAGCAAACAGGTACCGCCGGAGCACCCAGGGCGACCCCCAGGTCACCCAGTAGGAGGAAAGGGGGGCGAGGGGGGAGAGATCCCGCAGCCCCCCCAAGGGACACCCCCACAACACCGCCCCAACAGCCCCCCAATATGGAGCCAAAGGAGCCATCAGGGCCGAGGGCGCCCGGCACCAGGAGCAGACAGCCAGGCAGACGGGCAGGACCAGGACCAGAGCCCACCAACCGGCCCGCCGGAGCGGGGGGAGGGCAGAGGCGGCAGGGCCAATCCCCCCCGCCCCCCCCCAGACGGCCCGACCACTCCCCCCAGCCACGCCCCCACCCACGCCCTGCGACTGATGGACCAGGCCGCGGGGGCATGGAGGGACACCCCAATGGCTGCCGTAGTAAAAACCCCCCAGCTGCGCGCCACCCCAACCCCC
>NW_023260403.1:0-7890 GCF_009762535.1 Notolabrus celidotus | reverse complement strand
GTTTGATTCAAGATGATTTCATTGTCAACAAGCAGAAGCTAGATGTGCCGGAACTCTTCTCTGCAGATTGACTTGACATGACGTGTGATCAGTTTGTCTCAATTTGGACCAAGGTTATTATAGTTAACGAAAACTAACGAAATAACGAAAACGAGAGGTGAAAAAACATTTTCGTTAACTGAAATAAAAATAAAAACGAGGCTTCACAAAAAAAAACGAAAACTAACTGAAACTGTATTGTGAGTTTACAAAACTAACTAAAATAAACTAAAATGATAGAGAACATGTCTTTAGTTTTCGTCTTAAACTCAGTATTTTGAGTGGATATGTAATAAAGATCGAGACTGATCGGATGGACGTCTCTGCTCTCTGCTCTCTGCATCTGCGCGGGAGCGCGCCAAACGGAGCCTGCAGCTGACGGGCGCGCGCACTCACCGCGGGGCAGAATTGCAGGGGGATTAGAGACGAACTCTCTCGCTCCGACTACCTGCCCTGTTTATAACCGTTCCTGTGTGAATGCCCAACAAGTAAGTATAATGAGACGGAGAACTGACTTTTCCTGTCCATAGGCATTCACGTGTGTTAAAACTCCCGAGAGAGAAAATAGACGCCATGAGGGCATGTGTCATCTCATATTATCAATCACCCATATGATCCTGTTCTGCTCATTTATCATTATAAGTGTTAATGGTTAATTGGTGGCAGTGGTATTACAGTGATATGATTATTAGTATACTTGTAGTGGTAGCATCTGAATCATTATCTCTGTATCAATGATTATTGTTTATTGCTGATTTTATTGTTAAGGATGTATCAGTGAGTCACCATATTATTTAACACTATAGAGGGTCAGTAATGCTAGCCTAAGTGTCCATATTGTGACCATCACCCTTATGTTTGTGTATTTATTTGATGTGTTGGCCTCTGTGGCCTCATTGGGTCTGCTGTACTGTTGTGCTGTACAAGGAGAATATTCACTAAACGGTTAGAGCTCCCTCCTGTCTCCTGTCCAGTGTGTTCTGACCGACACCCCAGGGAGAGTACTATCCTACAGAGTATCTACCAGTATTACCTATTTTTTTAGGATATGAATTTTTTGTTTGTTTTCTGCCAGTCTCACTTCAGTTGGCTCATTCGCACAAGCAGGCACGCGTCCACACTTTGCCTGCAGAGCGTTAATGGCAGCGAAAGTCAGGAGAAAGCGGCAGAGCCCCATTTGGGATTACTTTGAATATGACTGTCTCTGATAGGAGTAAGTGCCTTGCAATGGAAGGTGATAAAATATGTGGACCATTTCTCAAGGGGGAAAATCCCACTAATCTTAAAGTCCATTTGAAAAGCTCACACAAGACGGCTAACCTAGCATACCTTGTCAAGGCAAGAGAGAGCGCCCAGCCCCCTTACCCTGAAACAGAAGCTAACCCCCGGCCAGGCACACAGGCAAAAAAGACTAAAACTAATACTGAAACTAATAAAAACTAAACCAAAACTAAGCATTTTCAAAAAATAGAAACTAAACTAAACTAGCAAACCCGCTTCAAAAACTAATTAAAACTAAACTGAAATTAAAAACAAAAAGTCAAAACGAAATAAAAATAAAAACTAATGAAAAATGCAAAACTATAATAACCTTGATTTGGACCAATCAGAATCAAGCATGTTAAACAGCTGGAAGATCAGGAAGAGAGCAACTTCCAAAGAGATTGTTTCAGTCACGTTACGTCTCTTCACAGGGGAAAGAGAAAGCGATTCAAAGCTTCATATAGTAGCTTACCTTTTCAACGTGTATCAGCAGCATCAGTCAACGTTTATGTTTGATCCCTCAGACTCTCACTGACGACAACGCGGACTCCAACACCGCCTCCTTCATGGACCTGATCAGAACTCCAAAAATGAGGAAACACACCCTCATCCTCAGCTACAACTGGTGAGTGTGTTTACTGCAAATGTGAGGAGTCAGTGTTTCAATGTGAGAAAAGGGGTTCCTTAACCCTCCTGTTATGTTCGTTTCTCTGGAACAGCAATAATGTTCCTGGGTCAATTTGACCCGGGGCTTATTCAATTATCCAAAAGTGTCAGAACCCAAAAAAATCCCAATACACATGTTTTTTAAAATCAAATTTTTAACTCCATTACTAACCACATTTAAATGCGTGCGTGCGTGCGTGCGTGCGTGCGTGCGTGCGTGCGTGCGTGCGTGCGTGCGTGCGTGCGTGCGTGCGTGCGTGCGTGCGTGCGTGCGTGCGTGTCACACAGTTGCAAAGAAACAATTAGTATTTGACACTTCTGACTCCTTTCAGCCTCCACTTTGACTGCCAGGTCAAATTGACCGGCAGTCAAACATGCAGGGGGTTGGAAATATGACAAATGAATATTTTTCATTGTATATGTTGATTACACATATTAAGCTAGGCAGAAGAAGTTTCACACCGAAAAGTTACATTTAACATTTTTTTTTTCAATTTTTGAACTTAAAAAGGGTCAATTTGACCCGCAACATAACAGGAGGGTTAAAACACTACTGGTAGCTTACTTTATTAATAATAATAATAATAATAATATTAATAATTCATAGAATTTATATAGCGCTTTTCTTAGCACTCAAAGTCGCTTTACATAAGATGAAAACTAAAGAAAGAAAATAAAACACATAAATAAAAACAAACAAAATAGGGACAGAGGTGGGGCGGGGGGAGAGGTCATGTGTGGTATGCTTTTTGGAACAGGAAGGTCTTGAGGTTGTTTTTGAAAGAGAGGAGAGAGTCAGAGTTGTGGATGTGTGGAGGGAGAGAGTTCCAGAGAGTGGGGGCAGTGATGGTAAAGGCTCTGTCCCCCAAGGTGCGGTGCTTGGTCTTGGTGATAGGGGACAGGAGGTTGGCATCTGAGGATCTGAGGCGGCGAGATGGGGAGTGGCGTTTGAGGAGGTCGGTCAGGTAAGAGGGGGCGAGGTTATTGAGGGCTTTGTGGGTGATGAGCAGGATCTTGAAGTGGATTCGGTGCTGAATGGGGAGCCAGTGGAGGTGCTGAAGGTTGGGTGTGATGTGGGCTCTGGAGCGGGAGTGGGTGAGTAAACGGGCAGCTGAATTTTGGACATATTGAAGTTTTTTGAGGTCGGTGGAGAGGAGGCCGTAGAGAATGCTGTTGCAATAGTTCAGTCTGGAGGTTATGAAGGCGTGGATGAGGGTTTCTGCAGCAGAGGAGGAGAGAGAGGATCTGAGCCGTGCCTGATGTTTCTGATGTGAGGTTTGAAGGAGAGGGTGGGGTCGAGGATGATGCCGAGGTTACGGACTACTGGGGAGGGTGTGACTGTGTGGTTGTCGATGCGTAGTGAGAAGTTCTGGGTACTTTATTCTTGGTAAATCTTTGAACCTCCTTTAATCTTAAAAAAAGATGCTAATGGTTGACATTTAAAACATCATGTACTGGAGATGTCTTTAAACCTCTCTGCTGTCGTCTCCTCCAGGTTCACCAGCGCCATCGTCTACCAGGGTTTGATCATGAGGCTGGGTATCCTCGGAGGAAACGTCTACATCGACTTCCTCATCTCCGGTCTGGTGGAGTTCCCTGCAGCCTTCCTCATCCTCTTCACCATCGAACGTATTGGACGACGTCTTCCCTTCGCCTCAGCTAACATCGTAGCCGGAGCCTCCTGCTTCATCACCGCCTTCATCCCAGACAGTAAGACTTAGCGGACGTGTGGAGAGGAGGCAGATAGTTGTACTCTGGTTGTTGGTGATTGTGTTTAAACTCTCGTCTCTGATCTTGCAGGTATGTTCTGGTTTAAGACGGTGGTGGCCTGCATCGGTCGGCTGGGGATCACCATGGCCTTTGAGATGGTGGTGTTCGTCAACACTGAGCTCTACCCGACGTTTGTCAGGTAAAATCTGCAAACTGACCCCTAAACATTAATTTTGGAGAGATTTAAGGGCCTGATTAAATCAATCTTTCATTGCCCTCTCTGTAGGAACCTGGGAGTGTCTGTTTGCTCCACTCTCTGTGACATCGGAGGCATCGTAGCTCCGTTCCTGCTCTACAGGCTGGCCGTCATCTGGCTGGAGCTGCCGCTTATCATCTTTGGTGGGTTTCAGATTCGGTTAAAAATGCCAGATGCTATAAAACTTGAATGTCAACATCACCTTTTAAAGAGCTATTGTGTTAGGAGTTAATATCATGTTATGTTGTGTCGTTCAGGGTCTCTGGCTTTCGTGGCCGGTGGCTTGGTGCTGCTGCTTCCTGAAACCAAAGGCATGCCGCTGCCTGACACGATTGACGACATCGAGTACCCAGACAAGTGAGTTTACAGTCTCAAATCATCAATCATAATGGTCTCCAAAAGACCTCTTGTGGCACCCTCCAAGATGGATTTTGTATAGTTTAGGAATAGTCGACCCACAAGACTTCAAAACCTTTATTTATTCTCGAAAACATTGAGGTTTCCCTCATTTCCAATGTCTTCAAGATCCCAGAAACAATGAAACAAACACACATGATCATTCATAAAACAATAGATTAATTAAAACAGATCAATCTGAGACACAGAGGTCTGAGATCAAAGTCTTAAACTCTACAGAAGAGGGAATAGATATCATCTTTAAAGTCTGCTGGAGGGTAGTCCATGATTTAGGGAGAATGCTGATCTACAGGGTTCAGTGTAAACTCGAGGTGCTTTCAAAACGAGCCAATCAGAAGAGTGAGTCATGTAGGATCCTTAATTCCACTCCAACTAGTCTGCAACGTAGGAGGGAAGCTTTCCAGTAAGGGCCTTAAAAACATACAAATACCAGTGTTTGTTTCGCCTCCGCTCAAGAGAGGGTCAACCAACCTTCTGATAAAGGACGCAGTGATGAGGGTCAGATCTGTCACCAGGTATGATTTGCCCATGAGGATGTCAGCTGGTGTTCAGATCAAACTCAACCTGCCAAACAAGCGTCTGCTAGCCGACTGATACAGATACTGATGCAATGAAGGGTAAAAGCATGAGGTGCACCATGTTTTGGTATATTTTGCTTGTGCTTCTTTTATAATTTCCAATATACACTGCTCAAAAAAATAAAGGGAACACTTAAACAACCCATCCTAGATCTCGATTAATGACATAATCCAGTTGAAAATCTTTATTCATTACAAAGTGGAATGTGTTGAGAACCAAATAACATAAAAATGACCAGAAATGGTCTGTGGCCTCCACCTGCAGAACCATTCCTTTATAGGGGTTGTCTTGCTAATTGCCTCTCATTTCCACCTGTTGTCTGTCCCATTTGCACAACAGCAGGTGAAGTTGATTCACAATAATCAATCAATCAATCAATCAATCAATCTTTATTTGTATAGCGCCAAATCACAACAAACGTTATCTCAAGACGCTTTTACAAACATAGGAGGTCTAGACCACTCTATGTCAAATTATGAACAGAGACCCAACTTCAAGACAGGGTAAGACTCAGTCTGACCCCACCTTAATCCATCATGAGCATTGCACCTCGCAGTATTTAGCTAGTTACAGTGGTGAGGAAAAACTTCCTTTTAACAGGCAGAAACCTCCAGCAGGACCAGACTCATGATAGACAGCCATCATGCCTCGACCGAGTTGGGTCTGGAAAGACAGATAGAGGGGAGTAAGAGAGAGAGGTGATAGTGATGAGACGAGTCGTAGAAGCTGTTGCCGCTGGAGTCCAGCACGTCCGTATCAGCTGGAGTCCAGATCGTCCACAGCAGGAGGACGTCTACGGCAGCTCAGAGGAATCTACGAGACAAGGGAGCTCAGGGACTCCAGAAAGGTCTATGGTTAGTAACTTTAATGGGACAGGTAGAGTTAAAGTAAGTGATGAAGGGGTTGGGGAGAAGGGGGTGAGCTAGGATCCCAGTGTGTCAGTGCGCCAGTTCCCCCAGCAGTCTAGGCCTATAGCAGCATGACAAAAGCTGGTCCAAGCCTGATCCAGCTCTAACTATAAGCTTTGTCAAAAAGGAAAGTTTGAAGCCTACTCTTAAAAGTAGAGAGGGTGTCTGCCTCCCGGACCCTGACTGGTAGATGATTCCAAAGGAGAGGGGCCTGATAACTGAAGGTTCTACCTCCCATACTACTTTTAGAGATTTTAGGTACAACTAGCAAGCCTGCATGTTGGGAGCGTAGAGTTCTAGAGGGGTAATAGGGCACTATGAGCTCTTTAAGATACAAGGGTGCCTGGTTTTTATATAAGCAATAAGTGTTGCTTCCTAACTGGACAGGTTGATATCCCAGAAGTGTGATGATTTGGAGTTACATTGTAATTTTTAAGTGTTCCCTTTATTTTTTTGAGCAGTGTATAAGCATATAACCAAGACACTGTTGGGGTTTTTAGCACATAATAACTGGAGTATGAACAGCTGCTAGTGGCAAAGCGTCTCTCACTCCTCTCTGGACGTTTGCACTGAGGTTGGGGAAAGTGTCTCACTCGGTTACAGGAACGAGGGTTTGAGTAAAGATGATTTAACTTATCTTGATGTGAATTGGTGCCAAATGCTCAAGTGAAGACATTGCATCTAAAACAAAGGACAGAAAGAGGATATAAGAGTTAAGAAACATTAAAAAATGATGCAGAAAAGTCATAAAGTGGTGCAGCAGAATTCACCAATATGCAAGAAACAACATCATTCAGCTAAAAGTGTATTTATTTAGTGATATTTACCAAACAGATGAAGCTTGGGATGCTAGTTTCTTTTAAAGGTGACATATCACGCTTTTTTCATCAACATATATTGGTCTAAGAGGTCCCCAAAACATGTCTTTAAAGTTTATGCTCAAAAAAACACTTTGAAATCAGATTTTGGTCTGCCTGAAGAACCCTCTTCTTCTGTCCTCCTCAGAACACTCTGTTTTCTCTCTGACCACGCCCCCTCAGGAAGTGGATGTGCCCTCTGCTCTCCAGCACGTTGATCTAATGTTTACATGTTGGCTGAATATACACGGCTGCTCATAGACCCGCGTTACTTCAACCCTCTGAATCTGATCCAGAATCTGATCCTGACAGAGAGGCGCCTGCAGCAGGACCTTTCTGAAGGATTGGTCACAGATTTAGTGTTTCTTGTTGTTTTATTTATCACTATGTAGACGTGTGTCTTGGTACACAGCTACGAGCATGTAGCTATGTGGCTATGCTAACTAGCGCTAGCACTTATCTATGATAAATAAAAATCCTCCACTGGATCTTCAAATCTGCAGGCCTGGGGAGTAAAACCAACCTCTACCAGAAAGGCAGCAGGACCTTTCTGAAGGCTGGTCACAGATTTAGTGTTTCTTGTTTTATTTGTCAGTATGTAGACGTGTGTCTTGGTACACAGCTACAGCTACAGCTATGAACATGTAGCTATGTGGCTATGCTAACTAGCGCTAGCACTTATCCATGATAAATAAAAATCATCCACTAGATCTTCAAATCTTCAGACGTGGGGAGTAAAACCGACCTTTGTGTTTATTAAGACAGCCTACAACTAGCATGCCTCCCTCCTAAGCTCCTTGTTAGCACACATTTGTGCAGGTAATGAAAAACGGAGGAGGGGTTGAGTTGTATTTTATACAGTCTATGGGCTGAACAAGCTCCGAGCTCTGACTCCGTGACAGACCGGATATTGTTGTTACGTAACAAAAACACTGAAGTCTGAAACGGCTCGTTTCACACACATTTACAGAAAGGTGGAGAAATCAGAACAGGGGCAGAATGGATTTTTTTCATTCTCGGGGGGTTTGTAGACAGGGACATATATTTCAGGTAGAGAACCATTAAAAAGTCAATTTTGCATGATATGTCACCTTTAAATCTAAAACTTGCTTGCCCTGTTCTGTGCTCTGTTTATTCCCCTGCTGTTTGTCCTTCAATCACACCTCTGATGTATTGTTTACATGTGGACATTAGA
>NW_023260402.1:5000-7960 GCF_009762535.1 Notolabrus celidotus | reverse complement strand
GTAGTGTTTAAAGGTACAGTGTGTAGTGTTTAAAGGTGCAGTGTGTAGTGTTTAAAGGTGCAGTGTGTAGTGTTTAAAGGTACAGTGTGTGGTGTTTAAAGGTACAGTGTGTAGTGTTTAAAGGTACAGTGTGTAGTATTTAAAGGTACAGTGTGTAGTATTTAAAGGTACAGTGTGTAGTGTTTAAAGGTGCAGTGTGTAGTGTTTAAAGGTACAGTGTGTAGTGTTTAAAGGTGCAGTGTGTAGTGTTTAAAGGTACAGTGTGTAGTATTTGTGTAGATTGATTATCTAACCTGGTTAATGATGTCAGTGAAGCATCTCAGCTCCTTCACAGTGACCTTTGGCCATGGTTCGGTGACCTTTGACCTCACAATGTTCACAATCATTACCTCCACAGCCATTGTGGAAACACTTAAATATATAGATCAGATATTAAAAGCTGTTTATATTTTTTTAATATAGAAAAATAACGATGTCCATCATTCACAAGAAACAAGGCTGTAGAGGTGTGGAGAAAGGAGGGATCACGTAAAGAGAAGGTGAAGAGAGTCAGGAACATTTATGAAAATATATCTGTAAAATTCCCTCTGACAGGAACATTTTTAAAACATCCATTAAAAAAAAAACTCATTTCAACAAAGTTTGCAGACGGTGATCAGTTCCTGCAGACGGTGATCAGTTCCTGCAGACGGTGATCAGTTCCTGCAGACGGTGATCAGTTCCTGCAGACGGTGATCAGTTCCTGCAGACGGTGATCAGTTCCTGCAGACGGTGATCAGTTCCTGCAGACGGTGATCAGTTCCTGCAGACGGTGATCAGTTCCTGCAGACGGTGATCAGTTTCTGCAGACGGCGATCAGTTGTCCGAGAAGAAGCTCTCGCAGAGTCTCTGCAGTGATTTTAAGAAGTTAAATCTGTTGATCAGCTTCTTCCTGTAGTCCCAGGTATGTCCAGGAGGCCTGCTGAGGATGTGTGTTTCTGTTCTGTGTGGTGAGGGGGGATGTCCCTCCACAACACAGACTGTCCATCTTTTCATGCAGCGGACACGCTAAGGGCTCGTGTCTCTGTCCTGCGGTATTTGAGGTCATCAGGGAGGGATGACCTAGAAGTTGCTGAAGAGCTCATATTTCTTCATCCAGTCCATCTGTGGCGCTCTCCTTTTTTCTTTTGCATGGACTTTCATCTTCTCCTCTGCTGCTGTCGCGCTCAGACTCAGACCCATCTCAGCAAACGGGTCCTCGAACCGGACGCCATCGTCCTCTGCCAGCTAGACAACAGACAATATCAAAGACAGAAACAGGTTTTAGACTTTAATATGAACACAGCAGTGAACACCTTCACCGCCCACCTGTGTGCTGTTTCCCTGGCTGCTGAGGTCGGAGCGGGTCGACCGGATGGACTGTGTGGTGGAGCTGCCGTTCATCGCAGGGTTGGGGGAGCCGTTGGAGATGGACGGACCGTCGTAGTCTGACACAGCAATGAAAAGCAGGCACTTTAAATCTTTGAAACATGGAGCCACAGAACCTTCAGACACAAACAGCTGATCTGAGTCACAGCGGGCCACATGTGAACACAACATGAACAGCTGTCAGATCCAAAAGTAAAGGTAAGGAGGAGCTGTGAGGATCAATAAGGTGAACTGCTCCTGTGAGGGACCAATCAGGACCAGAGCTGCAGACCTCTGAGTCCGCGCTTCCATATCCTGAGCGTACGTTTCTTTGTGAATCAGACCGTGAGACGGAGCAGAGTCTCTGACTTCAGAGACACATCTTAAAAACATTGACAGGAGCTTGACTTCCTTAGAGAGAAATGTCACTAACCCTCACACTTATGATGGAGGAAATAAACTCTGCCTGCAGAACTTCTTTCATACATCAACGGATATGAAATGACGTTTGTATTTGGATGATGGGTTAGGGTTACTTCCTGAGTGAAGTCTCTGCAGTGAAATCTTCCGGATACACCTGCAGCATTGAGCTGCATATCACGGTACGGCGTGACAAACAACCCGAGTGTCTCAGCGTACCTCTGATATGACTGACAGTGGGGACCACGCCTCTCCTCTTGAAGTGTTGGTCTGTGTCGGGGTCCACCACCAGCAGCCACGTCTCATCTCCACCTTTCTTTATGAAGGACACCACCTCTGCATGCCGCATGCCCTCGATGCTCACGCCGTTTACCTGCAGCACAAAGACATCATTCACTTTATGACACACAGCTGAAGTTTCCTGTGCTGATGGCAGGATGTGTGAACAGTACAGAGGTCTTCATTACTGAGAGTCTGCTGAGCAAGACACCTTCATTGACCTGCGTACTGAGACAATAACCTGACTGTAACTAGAGGATTTGATCAACAGAACATGTCCTTTAATATTTACAGAGCCAATGCTGAGGTCTCACACCAACATCTCAGACCAGTTTAGAGTTTATGTAAACCAGTTCACATTTAGAGGCATGAGCTTTAATCAGTCTGAAAATAACAATCACATCTCTGAGACTGTGCTCACAGGAAGTTCAGAGCCTGAGGAGCCCTAATGATCCAGCAGGTGGAGCTGTAGATCAACACACTGATCACACACGGTCCCTGCACAACACCATACAACGTGACTTCACATTCAGGAGCAGCACCGTCCAGCAGCTGTTCCATCAGGATCAGCTGCTCCTCCAGGGGTTTCATGGAAACATCAAGCCCTGCAGAGAACAGCCTCAACAACCACCAACATCAGGAACCACCTGTGTGTCTGCACCTGAGCACCTGAGCACCTGAGCACCTGAGGCAGGCAGCTCCATGCCAAGTTAGGGTTAGTGCACTATTTATAATTAATGGCTCTCCTGGACTCCACGGTGCAGGTGTCAGGTGTCAGATCCTGAGGGCCGCAAGAGACGCAGGGAACAGACACCCTAACACATCTGTACAGCTACGCTCTGACACATCTGTACAGGTACAACACATCTGTACAG
>NW_023260401.1:0-8185 GCF_009762535.1 Notolabrus celidotus | reverse complement strand
CATCAGTGCATCCCTTTAAACTAGACATATATACTACTGTGTTCTAGATCAACATGCAGACTGACAGCAGCTGTTTGGATGTTTACACTCAACATGAGTCCCTTAGCGCTCTAAGGGACTGGAACCAAGTGCCACACGCATGTGTTCCTCCTGTAACATCGGCGTGATACCGAAGCTTTTTTAATTGTATAATATTTGTTTGGTGTGGAGGGGGGCCACAGGGGGGTCCAGGTTCAGTTTTACAGGGGCAGTGGCCCCTGTTGGCCCCTCCCCAGAACCGCCACTGCTTGGAATCCATGAGTCTCTTTGATTTGTTCTCTGCAGGACGATGGGAGAAACACGTTTGGTTTGTGTTTTTGATCACGGCAACCCCGCCCTCACCCCTCGCCACTGACGTAAGCGGTTCACGGTTCTAGACCAGCAAAGAGTTGGAGCCACTCTGGAACCGGTTTTCCGGTTCACTCCCATAAGAAACACGAAAATCCGGTTCTCAATTGAGCGCCGGCTCAGAACCAGCCCTGAGACTGCCTCGGTTGAAGAGGGGTAATACACACCCATTCAAAGAGCTGATCTTTACAGCAGAGATAAACATGTTTACAGCCTGGTTCAAAAACACAGTTCAGTCTGAAGAGCTCATTTCTGTCAGCACACTCTGTACGGGGGAATTACTACAACCTGTTATTTTTAAAGATATTAAACTCACAAGTTTTGCCCAAATAAGGGCGTGGCTGATTTGATTGACAGGCGGGAGCACTGTAGCTGTTAGCAAGGAGGCTAAAGCCCGCCTCTTTACCTCATAGCTCCACTGAAGTTAAGTTGAGTTCAACATTTCCAATATGGCCGACGATCGGCTTCAGGAACAGACGGGTGACGTCACGGAGACTACGAACATGTATCATACAGGAAATGAACTGTAGACTGATTTACTGTCACTAAGAACAGAGACTCCTCCCTGCCGTTAGTCCCCCCGTCTGACCTTTGTGTTTCAGTGACGTGGACCAGGCTGACGTCATCTCACTCAGATTCTTTGAAATCCTCATCCTGGAATCGTTCGCCCTCTCTGATGACAATATCTGTTATTATTGACTTTGATAATTGAGCTTTCATTCTCTTTGGAAAGAATACACTGTAATGACATCAATTCTAATTAACCGGGACAGATTGTCAGAGGTTTCTCAGCAGTGAATGTTTGCTGAAATAATGAAGTCTGTTAATGTAGTTTCCTGCTGCAAATGAATAATTGCACTCTTGATGTGCACACACACACACATGCACACACACACACACACACACACACACACACACACACACACACACACACACACACACACACACACACACACACACACACACACACACACACACACACACACACACACACACACACACACACACACACACACACACACTTGCTGTCTGGTTTGGGCCACTTCAGCACAAACAGATATTCTGTCTGTTCAGGAAGCTCTTGATGAGTGTCACATGAAGGTAAGAGAAGCTAAGGTTGTTAGCGGTCCTGCTGCTGTATGGTTAGTAAATAAAGCTCTTCAGATGAGAGGATGAATTTCCTGCATGTTTGCGCTCATTACGATGTGGGTAAATTGTTAAGTGTGGCGTGGCCGCCTGTACCCCCGAGCACCGTGAGTACTTTCACATGGGTTTTCTGGTTGGCAGCAGCTGTCTTCTGCCAATTAGATGCATCATTGGTGTGTCTGTGTGTGTGTCTTTATGTTCGTCGTTGTGTGTGTGTGTGTGTGTGTGTGTGTGTGTGTGTGTGTGTGTGTGTGTGTGTGTGTGTGTGTGTGTGTGTGTGTGTGTGTGTGTGCACATGTTCATCGACAAACAAACACATCCCAGGCCCACCGACCCTACGGGCTAATGCTGCCTGAGCCTTGGCAACCCTCCTGACAGCGTTCAGATGCAAACACACACACTTTCCTCACACTCACATTAAATCGTCCACCTCCCCCCCAACAACCAGGACCCCACCCCCACCCCCCAACAACCAGGACCCCACCCCCACCCCCCAACAACCAGGACCCCACCCCCCATGAGGCCCTGAGTCGCTCTAGGGTACACAAACAGATACAAACTGTGTCATTATCAATTCAGATCTAATGCCATTTAAATCCTGAAGAGGAAGAAGAAGAAGGGAGAAAGAGAAGGAGAAGGAGAAGAAGGAGAAGGAGCAGAAGGAGGAGAAGGAGAAGGAGAAGGAGAAGGAGAAGGAGAAGGAGAAGGAGAAGAAGGAGAAGAAGGAGGAGAAGGAGAAGAAGGAGAAGAAGGAGGAGAAGGAGAAGGAGAAGGAGAAGGAGGAGAAGAAGGAGAAGAAGGAGGAGAAGGAGAAGAAAGAGGAGAAGGAGAAGAAGGAGAAGGAAAAGAAGTCCTTGACAGCTCAAATTTGCTTTTTGGTGTTTTCATCCTGGTTTAGACCAATCCAAACTTGTGTGCAAGACAAGAACTAAAGGTTCCTGGTCCCCCATTGTTGTCTGCGTTTGGACCGCGGGCTGAAGTCCCGGGTAGATTGTGTAAATCAGGTCAGTGACGTATGGAGGAAAAACAAGTAAATGCACTACACCACCAGACCAGTAGAGGGCAGTAACACAAAGAGGAATGCCATTCATCACAGATGACCCCATAGAAGCAGACGGACAGGCAGGTATCATCCTGAGCAACACAACAGTTAGCCTGTTAGCATGAAGAGACTCAGCTGGTCTGTTTTAGATGGTGCTATATTTCATCACAGATGGATTCACTGAATCAACACGTGAGAGGAGATAAGCGCGAGTAGCAAAGACGTTTCAACACGGCTTTAAAATCCTTTTGAACTCAAAAAGCCGTGATCGCAGAGATCGGCCGGTGTTTTGGTTTAAACGGCGACCCTGTTAACTGGAGACTCTCAGCCGGATGCATCCCTCATAAACGTCTTTAGACCATCATTAAATATCTGATGAGGATATTTTGAAATCTTAATAAAAACTAAACTAGTTTGCATTCCCAGGAACTCCCTCTGTGTTTCAACAGCTGTGTAAACTCCACAAACACTGACACGTTCAGCTGAAGGTCTCCAGTTTACAGGGTCACTTTTAAAACCGGAACACCGGGAGGAGAGACGCATTCACGGTGGGCTGAGAGAAGACTACTGTTACAAGCTGCTAAATCAAGAGAATCACAGCTTCTTCTTTTGAAAAGTACACACACATACAAAAAAGATAGAACAAATCAAAACTATCAAGAGAAATCAAGAGAATCACAGATGGAAAACAATGACTGTGAATGGATTTTGGAAAAAAATGAGAAAAAAAAAAAAACTGAAAAAAAAATGTTGAAAAAAAATTTGAGAAAAAAATGTGAAAAAAAAATTCGACAAAATTTGACAAAAAAATTTTTGACAAATTTTTTTTTGACAAAATTTTTTTTTTTGAAAGAAAATAAAAATTGACAAAAAAAAAATTGACAAAAAAGTTGACCCTGTCGAAAAAAATTATTTCCTCAAACTTGAAATTGTGCTCCAAAATCAGAAAAACATGAAAGAAAGTGAAAATGTTGTGCCTGCGGTTAAAAACATGGAAAAAGCAATGAATGAATCAACACAAACACTGACACGTTCAGCTGAAGGTCTCCAGTTTACAGGGTCACTTTTAAAACCGGAACACCGGGAGGAGAGACGCATTCACGGTGGGCTGAGAGAAGACTACTGTTACAAGCTGCTAAATCAAGAGAATCACAGCTTCTTCTTTTGAAGAGTACACACACATACAAACAAGATAGAACAAATAAAAACTAATGAAAGAAAGAGAAATCAAGAGAATCACAGATGAAAGAAACAATGACTGTGAATGGTTTTTGGAAAAAATTGAGAAAAAAAAAACTGAAAAAAAAAGTTGAAAAATATGTTGAGAAAAAACATGTTGAAAAAAAATTTGAAAAAAAAATTTGAAAAAAAAAATTGACAAAATGTTTTGACAAAAAAAATTTTGACAAAAAAATTTTTGACAAAAAAATTTTGACAAAAAAAATTTTGACAAAAAAATTTTTGACAAAAAAATTTTTGACAAAAAAAATGTTGACAAAAAAGTTGACCCTGTCGAAAAAAAATATTTCCTCAAACTTGAAATTGTGCTCCAAAAGCAGAAAAACATGAAAAAAAGTGAAAATGTTGTGCCTGCGATTAAAAACATGGAAAAAGCAACGAATGAATCAACACAAACACTGACACGTTCAGCTGAAGGTCTCCAGTTTACAGGGTCACTTTTAAAAGCGGAACACCGGGAGGAGAGATGCATTCACGGTGGGCTGAGAGAAGACTACTGTTACAAGCTGCTAAATCAAGAGAATCACAGCTTCTTCTTTTGAAAAGTACACACACATACAAAAAAGATAGAACAAATAAAAACTAATGAAAGAAAGAGAAATCAAGAGAATCACAGATGTGTGTGATGTTATTGTGGACGGAGGGAGGAATAAAAACACTGAGGTTAATCTACCAATCAGACACGTTCAGCATTGCAGGCCCCGCCCCCTGAAAGTCCCGGGACCTTTGAAAAGTACTACCCCCCTAGCAGGGGCTTTGTAGGGGGGAGATTATCTACCCCTGAACTACATTTAGACCCTGGGTCAGTATATATTTAGCATTTTGAAATTAGCCCTCATCTGTGTGTTTTTAAGCTAGCTGTCTTCCTGTCAGTTAGCGGTGCATTCAGGTTTAATTTGACGCACAGTGTTGATGTGTGTTTATTATAATTAATCATCTATAATCATCTCTGACAATCATGGAGACAAAATGATGGAAATGAACAGAATAAATCCAGAGTATGTTCAGAGCTGTAACAGATAAGATCACAAGTCTGTGATGTTCTTCCTTATCTCTGCAGAGCGAGTCAACATGTCTGATTAATGAAGTTTAATAAGTCATGAGCCAAAAAACTGTTCATGCAAAATATAAATATGGATACAGAGAGAAAGTAGAAGCTTTGTCTGCATAATAAGAAGCTAATTGAAGGTTTAATTTGTGGTAATAAATGGTGTAAGTCTTCAAAGGTGCCTGGTGTCACAGTGAAACATCAATAAATCATAACCCCATTAAGAGACATTAGTATAATCACAGTCATTACTGCGCTAACGTGAGATAAACAGATGGTTGTTTCTTTGCTCTGTTGGCCTGTGAGCTGCAGAGAACACACCGGGTCACATTTTACAGGAGATCTCTGCAGAGGGTTTTAAAGCTGCAAGAGAGACTACAGCATTGAACCTGAGGTTATATACAACCCAGTGAACACGAGGTACCAGATGCATACTTCCCCAAATCAACATCTTTGTTTTCACAGTATTTAACGTCTATCCCGGTTTGTGAGGATACAATAACTCACAGTACAGCCGTGCTCTGGTGTCAGGAGTGTTCCTCTTTGTGTTGTCTTTGGAGGAATAATAACATCTTGATACCAAACAGACTCAAGGAAGAAATAAAGCTGGGTAAATAAAAGCTTGAGTGATGTGAATCCCCCAAACCAGCCTGCTCTCTTAATCCCGCTGTGAACCGCGAGTCAAACAAAACCCACACAAGCAAACGTGTGCGCACTAATAAGCACTAATAAGGGTGGTGTGCCAGCTCTGGCAGCTGTGTTTGTGTGAAACCTTCAGAGGCTGAGACCTTATACCGGCTGCCTGCCCGGTCCTGCTGTTGGCCTGGCTCGAGCTGATGGGAGACACATTAGTGTTAGAGTACTCCAGGCTGGTCTCAAATCCACTTACTTTGGGTCTCTTTGGGCAGACTGAATTTAAAACCAAGACTGGCCGAGACCGCCCCTGATACACTCTCTGTCCCTGTCATGATCCCAAACACACCGCTCGGGCAATGAAGGAGTGGCTCCGTAAAAAGCATTTCAAGGTCCTGGAGTGACCGAGCCAGTCTCCAGACCTCAACCCCATAGGAGATTTGTGGAAGGAGTTGAAAGTCTGTGTTGCCCAGCGACAGCTCCAAAACATCACTGGTCTAGAGGAGATCTGCATGGAGGAATGGGACAAAATACCAGCTACAGTGTGTGCAGACCTGGAGAGACTTACAGGAAACCTTTGACCTCTGTCATTGACAACAAAGTTATTGACAACTTTTGTTATTGACCAAATACTTATTTCCCACCATCATTTACAAATACATTCTTTAGAAATCCTACAATGTGATTTCCTGGATCTTTTTTCCTCATGTTGTCTCTCATAGTTGAAGTGTACCTCTGATGAAACTTACAGACCTCTCTCATCTTTCTAAGTGGGAGAACTTGCAAAATCAGTGGCTGACTAAATACTTGTTTGCCCCGCTGTAGATGAACAACTAACACACAGAAACCTGAAAAACCTGAAGAGGACTGTCAGATCAGGAGAAGTCTCTGTCAGCTGACCCCTTCTTTCTGTCCTCAGACCTCATTTGTAGTCTCAGCGTGAAGTCACCAACTTTCCTCCCACTACAGAAAAAAGAGGAACATTAAAACTAGAGACCATCTCTGTCTCATAAGACAGAGAGAGACCTGGAGATGACAGGGATAGTCTGTTGGAAGGTCGCCGCCTGTGCACCACATATCCATTTGAGCTTTTTGGCATGGCGATCTGCTACGATAATGGCTGCCCGGAGGGGGAACTCTCCGGATGGATGGAGCTGTTTTAATCTCAGAGGGGCAGACCTCGGTGACCTTGTCTGGAGGTGTCCTAGGTCTGTGTGACTGACGACACTCTCCACGGGCGAGGAGCATAGCGGGGGAGCGGCACTCGGCTCCGGCGCCTTGATGAGTGGTGGGAAGAGGAAGATGAGACGGAGCTCACTTCTCAGACGCAGAAAAAGAGCAGCAGGATGAAGTGAAGTATAGTACAGCTGGAAGGAGACATGCAGTAAAAGCAGCCTTTAAGACAGATCTCAGGGGAAAGCTGACACACAATTATGGGTGTACCAATATTTTCCCTGTCTGTTTTCTAACAGCATGGCAACCATTCCACCCGCCCTGCTCTCTGGCAGGCTCTTTAAAAGAGACAGAAGAAGACAGGAACAGGGGATGAAGGATTAAGGAGAGACAGCTAACCATGACAGAACAACACAAAGAGTCTTCCTGCTCAGAATATATGGGGGCAGTAGATTACGCCTCAGGACGGGTCTGAGAAGGTGTTTGTGAGAGTTTATGAAGTGAGTCAGATTACAAGGAAGAAAGCATGAGGGAAAGGAAAGGAGTGTTTTAACATTTACAGGTAGAGTGACTCACAATACGATACGTGATGCTTGATAATATCATGATACTACGAAATGAAAGTATCCATGTTCATCTGGACACTTTATTTATTTATTTTCTAGAGATGTGTCATGATCTAAAGCTGCAGCTCTGAGAGACCATGCTTTATAGTGAATCAGAAGAGCCGGCTCAGTTTTTTGAGCTGGTGGCAGGCAAAGACCTCAGTCTCTCCACATCAGGTCAAGGTGATGGAGGGGAGGCTGTGTCTCAGGGCTACGTCTGTTCCTCCCAAGAGAGTCTTCTAGAAGATTCTCACTGAGAGGAGAAACCGGATCAGCCCATCCAAGCTGAGGCAGCGGATATTTCTCAATGCCAACCTGAGGACATTAATAATGTTTGCTCCAGTTTGGTTCTGGTTCTGTTTGCTCCAGTTTGGTTCTGGTTCTGTTTGCTCCAGTTGGTTCTGGTTCTGTTTGCTTGAGTTGGTTCTGGTTCTGTTTGCTTGAGTTGGTTCTGGTTCTGTTTGCTCCATTTTGGTTCTGGTTCTGTTTGCTCCAGTTTGGTTGGTTCTGGTTCTGTTTGCTTGAGTTGGTTCTGGTTCTGTTTGCTCCAGTTTGGTTGGTTCTGGTTCTGTTTGCTTGAGTTTGGTTCTGGTTCTGTTTGCTCCAGTTTGGTTCTGGTTCTGTATGCTTGAGTTGGTTCTGGTTCTGTTTCCTTGAGTTGGTTCTGGTTCTGTTCTGTGGATATGTTTGCAGTTTTTTGTTAATTTGTGCAACAAAAAAAGTTGAATTAAATTACTAAACTAAAGTATGAATGGTTTTGTGAATAAATGCACAAAATTGGTCAGTTATAAGTCTTCTCATAAAAACACTGTTAAAGGGTTTTCAACACAAACCATTATTTTTTACAAAGTTAAAGGCCCTGTGAGGAGTTTTGAACTGGCTGAGAAACAGACTGAAAATGATACTGATGCC
>NW_023260400.1:0-7985 GCF_009762535.1 Notolabrus celidotus | reverse complement strand
TCCACAGTCCGGTCTCTGTGTCCTCTCTGTCTGCTGGAGGACGCCCCGCTCTCCTTTCAGTCGCTAACAAAACGCCGCCTTCAGCTCGTGTGGCGTCCAGGAGGAGCTCAAAGAGTCTCATTCACAGAGACGCAGAAGACACAGAGACACAGAGACACAGAGATGCAGAGACACAGAGATGCAGAGACACAGAGATGCAGAGACACAGAGATGCAGAGACACAGAGGCAGCCAGGGCTCCGATCTGCATTAGGGACTCATTCACGAGGCAGATCCTTTCAGTCTGAGACCAGGAGACCAGCTCAAAGACTGAAGTCTGACTCTGAGCCCTCAGAGGAGAAGTGATCACTTACATCAGCACTACAGCCCGATGTGGACTCAGGAAGAGAGGAGGGCCGTCTCCATCAAACACCAGGTCCCTGAGCGTCAGGGAGGGGGTCCCGCTGAGACCCATTGAGACCCTCTGCTCTCTAAAAACCAGAATCATACACGCCTCAAACTTCAACAGTTTTTATTCTCTCAACAAAAACTTTAAGAATCTTCATTACACCACAGACTGAAGGAACAGCAGCACACTGATGAAGATGAAGAACACTGGTCGGCAGGCTTCAGGGAACGAATCAGAAACCAGGTTTCAAAAGAGAGAGAGAGAGAGAGAGGGGGAGAGAGAGAGAGGGGGAGAGAGAGAGAGAGGGAGAGAGAGAGAGAGAGAGAGAGAGGGGGAGAGAGAGAGAGAGAGAGGGATAGAGAGAGAGAGAGGGGGAGAGAGAGAGAGTGTTGAAGGTGAAATGGTCTCAGGTTTGGGGGGACAGGACTCTGTGGACCTGTTTATATCTTTAGTTGGACAGTGTGTGGTGAGCAGGTGATGTCGTGGTCCCGCTCACCCTGCTGTGAGTCTAATTTGCATAACCACCTGTTCACCACACACCGTCCCCGATGTTCAGCAGCTCCTCGCTTCTCTGAGGCTTCAAAACGTCCTCCCACATATTACCTTCCAGTGTATGAGGCAATACTGGGTTTGAATTTAGACTACAGTCTGCTCTGGTGGATCTGGTCTGCAGGATCCTGGGTCAGGTGTTACTGGATTTCCTGGTTTCAAAAAGCGGAAGTAAACAACGACCGAGCTGAGAGAGAAACTGCTTCTTTAACATCGATTAGTTTTATCAGACTGCAGATTATCTCTGATCCAATCAGGACTCACTGCTGGGGCAGCAGGCGGTTTGAAAACAGAGTTTCATGTGAGGAGAGGAGAGGATGTTTACGGACGCACTGAGCATGTGCAGACTGAGCGCGTGCAGACTGAGCATGTGCAGACTGAGCGCGTGCAGACTGAGGTGTTTGGAATGACCCAAGGATGGTCTGTGTGGGAACACGCTTCATGCTAACATCTCAGGATGTGATTGGACAGTGTGTGATGGAGGCGGAGCTACAGAGGGGAAGCCCTTTAACATTTAATCACCCTCTGGTTTTTACCTGCTATGATTTCAAGCTAACGAGTGTTAGCTGCTCTAAGTATAGATTTCATGCTTCCACTGATGGACACGAGTGTTCTCAGAGTGCAAACACTGCAGGAGTTCTTTGTTTGTTCTTCGTCCTCCTCCTCCTCCTCCTCCTCCTCCTCCTCCTCTCTCCCTGATCCTTGTCTGTCAATAAAATAAATATATCTGTGAACCAGTCCAACACTTTCAGGAGTCAGGCCGACCTTCACGTGTTAAATGTTAAAGGGCTTGCTGCAGCTCTGAGCACACCTGGCAGGTAAACACACACACACACACACACACACACACAGCATCACAGGACAAATCTGTACAAGGTCATTGAAGGTCGTTGTGCTCCGAGGACGAGACTCTGAGGAGACTAAAAAGGTCTGCAGGTCTGTCTCACGGAGACACATCAGGAGACGCGTCAGAGGAATGTGAGGAGTTCACTTCATCATTAAGGATTCACTGCTGAAGCCTGCAGGAGAGGCGTTCACACCGGGGGGAGGACTCAGGAAACACCCCGACCTTTGACCTCTGCTGCCTCACACATGAATAAAGTCAGGAACAGTAAAGCAGCGTCCTCACATGGACCCCTGCAGGCCTGAGGAGGAATCGAACCTGTGAAGGGTCTCAGGTCAGGAGAGCAGTGACATCACCAGGTGTAAGAAAAGGTGCGACAGCGAAACACATCATGTCCTGATGTCATGTGATAGTAGTGAGTCTCAGCTTCACTGTGAACAGTTCAACAGAGTCTCAGCTTCACTGTAAACAGTTCCACAGAGTCTCAGCTTCACTGTGAACAGTTCAACAGAGTCTCAGCTTCACTGTAAACAGTTCCACAGAGTCTCAGCTTCACTGTAAACAGTTCCACAGAGTCTCAGCTTCACTGTAAACAGTTCCAAAGTCTCAGTTTCACTGTAAACAGTTCCAAAGTCTCAGTTTCACTGTTAACAGTTCCAGAGTCTCATTTTCACTGTAAACAGTTCCAAAGTCTCAGTTTCACTGTTAACAGTTCCAGAGTCTCATTTTCACTGTAAACAGTTCAACAGAGTCTCAGTTTCCCTGTAAACAGTTCCAGAGTCTCATTTTCACGGTAAACAGTTCCAGAGTCTAATTTTCACTGTAAACAGTTCCACAGAGTCTCAGTTTCACTTTAAACAGTTCCAGAGTCTAATTTTCACTGTAAACAGTTCCACAGAGTCTCAGTTTCACTTTAAACAGTTCCAGAGTCTCATTTTCACTGTAAACAGTTCCACAGAGTCTCAGCTTCACGGTAAACAGTTCCAGAGTCTCAGCTTCACTGTAAACAGTTCCAAAGTCTCAGTTTCACTGTAAACAGTTCCACAGAGTCTCAGTTTCACTCTAAACAGTTCCACAGAGTCTCAGTTTCACTCTAAACAGTTCCACAGAGTCTCAGTTTCACTCTAAACAGTTGCACAGAGTCTCAGCTTCACTGTAAACAGTTCCACAGAGTCTCAGTTTCAATCTAAACAGTTCCAGAGTCTCAGCTTCACTGTAGACAGTTCCACAGAGTCTCAGTTTCAATCTAAACAGTTCCAGAGTCTCAGTTTCACTCTAAACAGTTCCACAGAGTCTCAGCTTCACTGTAAACAGTTCAACAGAGTCTCAGCTTCACTGTAAACAGTTCCACAGAGTCTCAGCTTCACTGTAAACAGTTCCACAGTCTCAGTTTCACTCTAAACAGTTCCACAGTCTCAGCTTCACTGTAAACAGTTCCACAGAGTCTCAGCTTCACTGTAAACCGTTCCACAGAGTCTCAGGTTCACTGTAAACAGTTCTACTGAGTCTCAGTTTCACTGTAAACAGTTCTACTGAGTCTCAGGTTCACTGTAAACAGTTCTACATAGTCTCAGGTTCACTGTAAACAGTTCTACTGAGTCTCAGGTTCACTGTAAACAGTTCTACTGAGTCTCAGGTTCACTGTAAACAGTTCTACTGAGTCTCAGCTTCACTGTAAACAGTTCTACTGAGTCTCAGGTTCACTGTAAACAGTTCCACAGAGGCTTCCTTCAGCGGTATGAACCTGAAACAGGAACTGATGTTCTTGTGATGTTCTTGTAATTAACGGGTCTTCAGTTTGCTGAAATAACAACATCATGATGCAGATTAGTCCAAAGTCCAAAGTCCAGCTTTGTCAGGTCTGTCCTCAAGAGGAGAAGAAAACTACGTCTACAATGTTTGTTTGTTGAATGGAGGTGAGATCCATCACTTCTGATGCTGCGTTCAGGGAAGTCAGGAAATCTGAGCACTGATTGTCTGTCACTAAAGAATGAAGCGGAATGAAAGGTGGGTCATCTGGTCCCTCACTGGTCGGTCTGACTCTGCAGGCGTTTGTCAGGACTTTGATCATTTTGAAAAGGTTGGTTTTGATCAGTAACAGCTTTGAAGGTCAGAGGGTTTGTGGTCTGGAGGAAGTGAAGGCACAGCGGACTGAACTTCCTGTCACTCAGTCTGGTGGTCAAATAAATAATAAAAAGGTAGAAGAAGAGAGGGACGTCCTGCTCGGTCCTCTCGGTTCTCCCTCCGGCTGTTTGTTCTTACTGCTGCAGGACGCTTCCTGTCTGATTTAAGACATCGTGGTCGTGAACAGAGGACGCTGTCCACCGAGAGATGGAAGTCTCCTCTCTGACACACTCAGGAGTGTTTCTGTCTCAGTGTTTCTGTCTCAGTGTTTCTGTCTCAGTGTTTCTGTCTCAGTGTTTCTGTCTCAGTGTTCGTCTCTGCCGCAGAGACACACGGGTGAGATTTGGCAGCTGGTACATTTTGGTTCTCAGAGGAGGGGGAGGTCAACAGAGGGGGAGGAGCCCCGCAGGGTCACCAGTAGAAGGAGCGGGACAGGAAGTTAGTGGCTGTACCGAGCCAGCCGGCTCCCTCCTGACCGGATCCCACCCGGGTCACCGCCTTGTCGGGCTCCTGAGACGGACTCTCGTCCTCGGGGAGGTAATCCGGCAGGTTCACGTTCTGCTCCACGACCACAGAGCCGTCCTCCACGAACGGGATCAACACCTGGAGACAAAAGCTCAGTCAGAAACCACGAGAGGACGAAGAGGTTCAAACATCATGAGTGAAACTGAACAGCGGTGGAGAAGACGCCATCAGGACGCTGAGCTGGGCTCAGACGGGTGACGTCACAGAGACTAAGTCCAGATTCTTTATAAAGTCTATGATGACATGCTGACCAGCAGAGGGCACTGTCACACTACAAATAACAGCCTCACTATAGCTGCCACTTCACTCCTGTTGTTCATTCTGTAACATGATTTATGAACTTCCTGACAGCCTGTAGACCGTCTGGATCCTGACTTTCTTTAAGAGCACTGTTAGGGATACGGTTTGATTCCTATTCAGGGCACAGAGGATGCTGAAGGACCCTGAAGGATCCTGAAGGACCCTGAAGGACCCTGAAGGATCCTGAAGGACCCTGAAGGACCCTGAAGGACCCCTGTACTCAGAGTGAAGTGTAACCCTCAGGACGACGTTACAGAGCCTGCCGTTAGAAAAGAAACCGCCTCCCTACATCCGTATCTCACCTAGAGCTGGATCAGGCTTGGACCAGGTCTTAGATCTGCTGCTATAGGCTTAGACTGACACACTGGGATCCTGTCTTTCCCTCTCTCTCCTCTCTCTGCCTGTCTCTCACTTTAACTCTTCCTGTCCCATTAAAGTTACTAACCATAGACCTTTCTGGAGTCCCTGAGCTCCCTTGTCTCGTAGGTTCCTCTGGATCTCTGCTGTAGATTCCTTTTTTGGGGTCTGTTATTCATCCTTTCTTTCTTTCCTTCTTTATTTCATTCTTTCCTTCCTTCTTTCTTTCTTTCATTCCTTCCTTCCTCCTGCCTTCCTTCTTTCTTTCCTCCCTTCTTTCATTCCTTCCTTCCTTCCTTGCCTTCCTTCCTTCTTTCCTTCCTTCCTTCTTTCTCTTCCTTTTTTCTTTCTTTCCTTCCTTCTTTCTTTCATTCCTTCCTTCCTTCCTGCCTTCCTTCTTTCTTTCATTCCTTCCTTCCTTCCTGCCTTCCTTCTTTCTTTCATTCCTTCCTTCCTCCTGCCTTCCTTCTTTCTTTCCTTCCTTCCTTCCTTCCGTGCCTTCCTTCCTTCTTTCCTTCCTTCCTTCTTTCTTTCCTTCCTTCCTTCCTTGCCTTCCTTCTTTCTTTCTTTCCTCCCTTCTTTCTTTCATTCCTTCCTTCCTTGCCTTCCTTCTTTCCTTCCTTCCTTCCTTCTTTCTTTCCTCCTGCCTTCCTTCTTTCTCTTCCTTTTTTCTTTCTTTCTTTCATTCCTTCCTTCCTTGCCTTCCTTCCTTCCTTCCTTCCTTCTTTCCTTCCTGCCTTCCTTCTTTCTCTTCCTTTTTTCTTTCTTTCTTTCCCTCCTTTTCTTTTCTTTCTCTCTTTGTTCTTTCCATGTTTCTTCATCCTCTATGTCTCCTTTTCTCATCCCGCTCTTTCCTTCACCATTTATTCTCCTCTTTTTCTTTCTTCTGGTCTCCCTCTCTTCTCTCTTTTCTTAGACCTTTCTGGAGTCCCTGAGCTCCCTTGTCTCGTAGGTTCCTCTGGATCTCTGCTGCTGTGGACGTGGTCCAGACTCCAGCTGCTACAACTACTACTATCTGTCTCCCCACTATCATCTCTCTCTCTCTTCATCTCCCTCTATCCCTCTCTCCAACACGGTCTCAGATTCAGATGTGTGTCTCTCAAAGTGCTCTGCTCATGGTGGATTAAGATCTTAAACCATGTTCCTGCCTGCGTGTCCTGATGGACCGCCCACAGAGACGCTCTCACTGTGCGGTCTTTGTTCTGGATGACGGGTTCAGAGACATGACGTTTGGTGTTTGGAGCATGATCAGGTTTAAAAGCAGTAACCATCCGGTCATGTCTCATCTGAACTGAAGTCTTCATAAAGGATCAAACAGCAGGACCTGAACCCTCTGAAGACTGGCGCTCCCTCTGACACTGACCTCCTCTCCGTTCTCTCCTTTCACCACCTGCTGAGCCGTCATCACCTGAGTGGACGCGATGGCAGACGCCAGAGCCTGAAACACACACACACACAGAGACCTCAGTGTGATGATGAAGGTCACTCTTCAGTTACTCTGTGGTCTTCATGTGACTCTGTTCATAAGAGGAGCTCATTTATTATAACACCAGAAAGAAGTCCTCAGAGCTGCTGAAGAACACAGCTGAGGATACAGGACTTTAACAGTCCTCTAAGTCCCCGTCTCTCTGTTCCATCCTGAGTTTAAATTTCAGAGAGAGGGGGGACAGACTAAAAGCTTTCAGACTCCAGACTCTGTGGAGTCTTTAGAGGCGTTACTCAAAGATCTGAACTCTGAAACTGAAGAGGTCACACATTAAGGTCTGTTCACAGACTGTAAGGCGGCTCAGAGTTCCTGGTTGTGGCTCTGGTCTCACCTCGGCCTTCAGGTCTGAGCGGATCCGGACGATGCATCTCTTCACGGTCATCTGGAAGGTGAAGCTGATCACTCCTCTGATCTTCAGCAGAGCCTCCTCACACAGACTCCTCCGACCCTGAACACAACAGCAGACACAAGGTTTCAGGACTACATCCGGCCTCAGGGCTGGGGAGGGTGTACTTTATTATTGATCCGGATTTATGGATCATAAAGGTCTCTTAGTGAACTCCCTGGATCACATTAACATCAAACAACAGGAGAGGAGCAGATCAAGCCTCTCAGAGAACACATTCACTCATGGTTTAAACCCTGAGGAGGACCACAGGACCAGGGTTACACAGAAGAAGACTGAAGCCTCCACAGGACCAGGGTTACACAGAAGAAGACTGGAGCCTCCACAGGACCAGGGTTACACAGAAGAAGACTGGAGCCTCCACAGGACCAGGGTTACACAGAAGAAGACTGGAGCCTCCACAGGACCAGGGTTACACAGAAGAAGACTGGAGCCTCCACAGGACCAGGGTTACACAGAAGAAGACTGGAGCCTCCACAGGACCAGGGTTACACAGAAGAAGACTGGAGCCTCCACAGGACCAGGGTTACACAGAAGAAGACTGGAGCCTCCACAGGACCAGGGTTACACAGAAGAAGACTGGAGCCTCCACAGGGGGGCGCCAGAGGGCTGAGGAGGAGCTGAGATACTGCAGAGGGTGACACTTAAAACCTCATCGAGGTAAAATGATCCGATGTTATCTTTATATTCATATTTCTTAATTTACAGCAAGGGGTGTTAAAGCCCGCCTCTCCTTCAGGTCAAAGGTGGACCTTAAATCTCAGAAAACAAGGGGTTAAAGACAGGGGGTCTGGGACAGGGGATTGGGACAGGTGGTTTAGGACAGGGGGTCTGGGACATGTCGTTTAGGACAAGTGGTTTGGGACTGGTGATTTGTAACAGGTGGTTTGGGACAGGGGGTCTTGGACAGGTGGTCTGAGACAGTTTGTTTGGGAGAGGTGGTTTAAGACAGGTGATTTGGGACAGGTGGTTTAGGACGGGTGATTTAGGACAGGTGGTTTAGGACA
>NW_023260399.1:0-8037 GCF_009762535.1 Notolabrus celidotus | reverse complement strand
CCCCCCCCCCCAAATTGAACCTTCTTCTTATAGTAGTCAGCTCTGAAAGCAAAATGAGACGACAGCTTATGTCTCCTGTTTCTCAGTCTTGCCTCCAGAGACTAAGTCTCAGCTTAGTCTCCCTTTCAGTTCTAAAGGAGATCTCGTCAGAATCTGAAATTGTTCTCAGGTATTTCTCAGGTGTTGTGACTCCTTTTGAGCTCAGGTGGAGAAATCAGGGAGCTCTCTCAGTCTAACCTCATCCATTTGTTTTTGTCAGACTCAGTTTTTGTGTCTCAAGTTGAGCTCAGATGGAGCAAAGAAAGAGCCTGAGCTCATCTTTTCATCAACATTTATAGAGCCCTGCAAAATTAAGATTTCAATGGAATTATCCACAAACTTACAATCCTCATTAAAACATGTGAACCACTTCAAGATCAGGACTTTAGATGTGAACTGATCTCTTCTTTGACTTCACAGTCTGGTCCTTCCTTTACAAGTCTGTGTGGAACAAAACCACTTCACAAAGATTTAGTGGATTTGAGAGAAACTGCAACAGATAGAGATTTCATATCTCCAGGTCTGACCGACCCTTTATTTAAAATATGGGCCGCAAAAGGGCCGACCAGATTTATCCAGATTATTATAATTAAAGGGGCGGATTCTTTTGGGTGCTGGTGGCCTAGCGGTCTAAGCGCCCCACATACAGAGGCTACAGTCCTCGTTGCAGGGGTCGCCGGTTCAATTCCCAGCCTGTTGACCCTTTCCTGCATGTCTTCCCCCGCTCACTACTCCCCACATTTCCTGTCTCTCTTCAGCTGTCCTGTCAAATAAAGGCCAAAAATATATTTTAAACAAGAGAAGAAAATGATCCATTAATGAGATCTCTCAGTGAAGTCTCAAATCAGACTCATGTCATGGTCTCAACTATTTCTCCTGGTGGATTTTAGGAGAAACTAATGAGAACAACCTCCACCGGGAACGAATTCGACTTACTACCCGGTGGGGGTTGGACTCTGCCAGGGCTGCCCTTTGTCACCGGTTCTGTTCATAACTTTTATGGACAGAACTTCTAGGCGCAGCCAAGTGGCGGAGGGTTTCCGGTTCGGTGGCCTTGGGATTCCGTCTCTGCTCTTTGCAGATGATGTCGTCCTATTGGCTCCATCGAGCGGTGACCTCCAGCTCGCGCTGGGACGGTTTGCAGCTGAGTGTGAAGCAGCGGGGATGGGGATCAGCACCTCCAAGTCTGAGGCCATGGTGCTCAGTCGGAAAAGGGTGGCTTGCCCTCTCCGGGTCGGAGGGGAGTCTTTGCCCCAGGCGGAGGAGTTCAAGTATCTCGGGGTCTTGTTCACGAGTGAGGGGAAAAGGGAGCGGGAGATTGACAGACGGATCGGGGCGGCGTCTGCAGTGATGCGGGCGCTGTACCGGTCTGTCGTGGTGAAGAGAGAGCTGAGCCAGAAGGCAAAGCTCTCAATTTACCGGTCAATCTACGTTCCGACCCTCACCTGTGATCACGAGCTGTGGGTAGTGACCGAAAGAACGAGATCAGGAATACAAGCGGCCGAAATGAGCTTTCTCCGCAGGGTGTCTGGGCTCAGCCTTAGAGAGAGGGTCAGGAGCTCAGACATCCGGGAGAGGCTCAAAGTAGAGCCGCTGCTCCTCCGGATCGAGAGGAGCCAAATGAGGTGGTTCGGGCATCTGGTTAGGATGCCTCCCGGGCGTCTCCCTGGGGAGGTGTTTCGGGCATGTCCGACTGGGAGGAGGCCACGGGGAAGGCCCAGGATGCGCTGGCGAGACTATGTTTCTCAGCTGGCCTGGGAGCGCCTCGGTATCCTCCCAGAAGAGCTGGTGGAAGTGGCCGGGGAGAGGAGTGTCTGGGCTTCCCTGCTGAGACTGCTGCCCCCGCGTCCCGGACCCGGATAAGCGGAAGAAGATGGAGAATGAGAACAATTTGAAACTTGAATGAGGCTGAAGAGAGAATCTGAATTTTGTCTCCAGAGACTTAGAAGAGAAAGTCTTGAGCAGTAAAATGTTCCTCTGGGCTACAAGAGAAATAGATCTTGACGAGTGTTTTCCTCATGTTTTTGAATAAAGCGATATAAAGTCTCTCTCTGCTCTCGGTTAAATCAGTCAAACCTCTTCAGTATAAACAGTAAACAGATCTTGACGAGTGTTTTCCTCATGCTTCTTTAAAAAGCTTTGTATCATGACTTTGAGCAGTCACACCAACCCGTCTGTCTGTGCATTCAAACCTCTTCAGTATAAACAGTAAACAGAGATGCACACCGAGCTGCTCACCTGGAGTGGAGGCAGACTCTCTCTGATCCCTGCTATCTGGAGGCTGACTCCCGCTGCGATGAGACACCTGCTGTGTGTGATCAATCAGATATTGAACGGCATGCGGGGGAATGTGGGCAGCAGGTGCAGCTGCACCGATCGCATCATCTATTAGACCTCCAATGAGACGTGACAGACAAGTCTGGTACAGAGGAGACCGGCCGGGGGCGAGGCGGGCGGGCCCGTGACCCTCTGAACCACGTCAGTTTAGGATCTTAAATCCAGGAGAAGGGCATGATGCCAGATCGTGTTAGTTAAGAAATCAAGTATCTCTGCAGAGTCTCTCTGTGTGTGCCCGATGACTCCTCTCCTTTGGGTTCTTAAACTTCAGCCTTTCTGTGAAGCTTCAGGGTGCAGACAGAGAACGACAAGAGAGACTAAGAGAGGAAGAACCAGGACAGGAGAGATGAAGGGAATCTCATGAATCATTGCAGCTAAGATATGTGTCCTGCACAAAAGTTGTTCCTACCTTCAACTCCCTTCTTTTTGGGTTTACCTGACTAAATCTATCCAGAAACTTCAACTGGTTCAAAACTCCGCTGCCCGCTAGGTGGCGGTTCTAGACCAACTTTACTGGGGGGGCCAGGCTGGGGCCAAGGGTGTTGTCAGAGGGACACATTCAACCCTGACACAAGAGACTGAGAAAGGCGAGGACTGGCTGAGAACAAACTGGCAAAACTTGCACATGACATTTATTTTATTGTTGTTAGTGTGCATTAGTTTCTATCTTACATCCATTTTTGTTTTTTAAAATATCTTCTATTATTTTATTTCTGCTTCTTTCTTGTTTTCAGACGCTGTAAATCACTTTGAGCTGCTTTTGATTAGCATGAAAGCTGTCCTATAAATAAAGCTTGATTGATTGATTTCAAAATCAACCTGCTGGAAACTTTTATTCAAATATTTTCAATTCAAAATATCACACTACCAGACGCTTTGCATTAAACCAGGATATTAAAAGTAGTTTTTTATATCTGAGTGAAAGAAAAAGACAGTTAGTAGAGTCAGTGTGTGAGACGTTAAAGGTGACATATCATGCAAAATTGACTTTTTAATGGTTCTTTACCTGAAATATGTTTCCCTGGCATGTCTACAAACCCCCCGAGAATGAAAAAAATCCATTCTGCCCCTGTTCTGATTTCTCCACCTTTCTGTAAATGTGTGTGAAACCAGCCGTTTCAGTTTTCAGTGTTTTTCATACGTCACAACGCCATCCGGTCTGTAACAGGAAGTCAGAGCTCGGAGCTTGTTCAGCCCATAGACTGTATAAAATACAACTCAACCCCTCCTCCGTTTTTCATTCCCTGCACACATGTGTGCTAACAAGGAGCTTAGGAGGGAGGCATGCTAGTTGTAGGCTGTCTTAATAAACACAAAGGTCGCTTTGACTCCCCACGTCTGCAGATTTGAAGATCTAGTGGATGATTTTTATTTGTCATGGATAAGTGCTAGCGCTAGTTAGCATAGCCACATAGCTATATGTTCATAGCTGTAGCTGTAGCTGTAGCTGTGTACCAAGACACACGTCGACATACTGACAAATAAAACAACAAGAAACACTAAATCTGTGACCAATCCTTCATAAAAGGTCCTGCTGCCTTTCTGGCAGAGGTCGGTTTTACTCCCCACGTCTGCAGATTTGAAGATCTAGTGGATGATTTTTATTTATCATGGCTAAGTGCTAGCGCTAGTTAGCATAGCCACATAGCTATATGTTCGTAGCTGTGTACCAAGACACACGTCTACATGCTGACAAATAAAACAACAAGAAACACTAAATCTGTGACCAATCGTTCAGAAAGGTCCTGCTGCAGGCGCCTCTCCATCAGGATCAGATTCAGGATCAGATTCAGAGGGTTGAAGTAACGTGATCTCTGAGCAGCCGTGTATATTCAGCCAACATGTAAACATTAGATCAAAGTGCTGGACAGCCGAGGCATATCCACTTCCTGAGGGGGCGTGGTCAGAGAGAAAACAGAGTGTTCTGATGAGGAATGAAGAAGAGGACTTTTCAGGCAGACCAAAATCTGATTTCAAAGTGTTTTTTTGAGCATAAACTTTAAAGACATGTTTTGGGGACCTCTTAGACCAATATATGTTGATGAAAAAAGCGTGATATGTCCCCTTTAAATGACAAAGTTGAACAGCCTCTCAATCAGACTTTCTCTTTCTCTCTTTCAGTAAAAGTGCCCGAGGTAGTGAGCCCCGGGGTCTGAGGATTAACGAGTTCCTGAAACCCGTTATTGTCTCAGTGTCCCCTGAGGTCAGAAGACTTAAAAAGATACAGTAAAATGAACGGGCCCTCGCACACCGGTAGCCACCGCCACCTGTAAACCACTGCCTGATATAAGCCAAGCAAGATCTGAGAGTATATACCGCCTGTGTCCTTTAGGTGGTGCTAATGTTCCCAGTTTTTGGCAGATTGCCAAGAAAACCTCCAAACTTGACAGTCTGCCACGCCCACAATTTTAGTCTGAACGGTATGCCTCTAATAATTTTGGATTGTCAATGTGTCTGCTGCAGAATGTGCTTTGTTTGGACTGAATCGTAGAAAAACCCCAGGACCAGATCTCAAAAGTATGCACCCTTACTTGAGCGCCATTTTGAATTCTCAAAGCTAGGGGGCGCTCTTCCTGTTGACTTTAGGATATAGGTGTAAGAGGCTTTTTTGTGCGTCCTGATGCCATGAATATGTGTATTCATTTTCATGCATGTAGCTCAAAATAACCTCTATGGGGAGGCGTTTTTGAAAACTGTAGGGGGCGCTACTGAGCACATTTTTGAGAATTCTTTTGCAGGACCCAAAAAATCTAATTTTTTTCACCAGGCCTGATGAGTGTGTTGGATTTGGTGGGATTTTGGGCATTTTAAAGCCCCCAAAATTCCATTTCCTGTTTATGGCGAGACATGTGCATTTGATGCACCGCCTGAAAGTCTGGCCGACTTCCTGTTGGGATTTCACCAAGACATTAGGAATCTTTTTTGCAGGTCTTGGCCTGATAGATACAGGAAAAAAATGTCATGCATGTAGGTTGAACCGTGTTAAGGAGGTGTGTTATGCTGTTATGCTAATAAACATAACACTTTATACGTTAAAGGTAAATGGGAAAGGGAATCGGGGATTGAGATTTCTGAGGAGACATGGGGCAGTATCTGGTCCTTCCAGTGGTCAACATCCAGCTCTATGAGCTGGAGAGAACACTGCTGGAAGAATGTGATTAGGTTTTTCAGATCACCATATCAGGAGAGTTACAAAGGTGCACATATGCCATGCTGGAGACAGTGTGGCTCAACTGTTGCTAATCATTATCATATTTTCTGGGAATGTCCCAAGTTAAGTGCTTTCTGGAAGGGTGTCCATGCTTCCTTGAGCACGGTCTTTAACACTCAAATACCTCTGAGTTTTGATGTTCTGTACCTGGGCCGTGTCTCTTTTTTGGAACATAGGAGTGAGATTAAACTGCTACAACTGCTCTTGGTGGCAAGCAAGAAAACAATTACAAGGAGATGGTTAAGCCCGATTCAGCCTTCCCTGGATGATTGGATTGGAATAACTCTTGAGGTATTTAGAATGGAAAAATTGACCTACCAATTAAGAATCCAAATAGACAAATTTTATCGAATTTGGAACAACTGGATTATATTTATTACCCCCAAGAGAGCAGATTTTATTTGATCTCATTGGTAATGTTATTCTTTTAATTTAACTATTTAATTTCCGTCTGGTTATTGACGATTTTTTCTTTGACAGCAGCGGCAGGCGACCACCCTGGTTCATGTTCATAGTTCCATGTACACTGTTCTATCCTTGATTAAGCTGTAACTGAGTTCTTTTTAAATGAATAAGTGAGCCTTATCTGGCAGAGTTTGTCCTGAGCAAATTGTCAGGTCTGTCCACAAGAGGTCACTGTGTATCTCTTTTTTACAATTGCTGGGAAATTTTAGTTATCAGTGGAGAGTGGACGCCATAATGAATGGACCAAATCTGATCGGGTCTATGACCTTACATTCTTTGGACTCTTATTCCAGGATGGCTGAGGTTTTTTTTTTTTTCTTTTTCTTCTCTGGACTCAAACAAACAAAATTGGAAGGACTTTTGTTTTTACTTTTACTACTGTTGCTTTACGGTTGTATCTACATGTCCATTCCAAATAAAGATACAATTATAAAAAAAAAAGAAGGTGTGTTGCTGGAAGGAAGGGGGCGCTATTGAGCCATTTTTGGGACTTTTTGCACGGGACCACCAAAATATCAACATTTTCACCAATCCTGATGCATGTGCAACTTTTGGTGAGTTTTGGGGGCGTGTTGAAGGCTCCAAAAAGGCAATTTACACTTCATAACACTTGAAGTCCTACGCTGAGAGTCCCTGAAAGCACCACAGCAGGAACTTCCTGTGAACCTGTTCCTAAAAAAGTTGGTCGTCCCTGAAGAAGTTCCCTGAGGTTGAGCCTGGCTTCGCTCCATCTTTGGCATTGATGTTTATAAAGATACGGGTCATATGGAGCCGTAGATGATCCGTGCGTTGAGATCAGAGTATGGGAAGCCATCTTTAGAGTTCACTGAACTGACTGAAGCTAAAAAGCTTCTCTACTGTCAGAGGAAGCTGAGCTCTCCTGCTGTCTGAGCCCCGCTGGCAGAGAGAACTCAAATGATGGAGCGTGTGTCTGCAGACTCATTTAGACGCATGTTTCAACTTTGTTTTGAAAGGTTTCGTTTAAATTGAATTATTGTTATTATTATTATTATCATCATGAAAGGGTGTGCTCATTCATCAGCCTAAAAATGACTCTAAACTGCAGAATATCATCAGTAATGAGACAGCTTGTATTGTTCCCATTAAGACAAACAGACAAACAGAGACGGGGAGAAATAATGAGAGCGAGCAGACGAGGCGGTGGAGCGCTTCACCGTTTATCACTTCCTGTCTGATGGAGCGCCGGCTCCCGTTCTGTCCCCGGGGGGAGCAGAACTGAAAAAAACGCTCCCGTCCACCATGTTTAACCTCACATCTGTTTCACCGCTGCTGCTCCATTCGCTCCCTCAGACGCCACACGCTCTGCTCCTCTCTCAGTTTGATGTTTGCTCTCCGTACCGCTCGGCTGCTTCTCTAAAATGCTTTCACTCAGGCGAAGCTGCACTGACTTGAAAACAGCTTTCATCGTACGGACACAAACAACAGAAACATAAAAGCACGATGTTTTTTTCCTGGAACAGACAATCTGACTGTTTCACCTTTTATTGAACCAGGTCTCTTTCATACAGGAGATCGGCCAATCAGGAGCCCCTCATGCACAAACAAAGATGAACACACTGTCAGTTTCTTCAAGGCAGGATTGCTCCAAAGTGTTTCCTTCAAAAGCTCAAAAAGTGATCCTGGAAAGAGGTTTAAGGCGCCGTTTCAGAGCGAGCAGATCCATCATCACACCATGTCTACAAACCCCCTGAAAAGTCAAAGACTCCATTCTGCCCCTGTTCTGATTTCTCCACCTTTCTGTAAATGTGTGCTGAAACCAGCCGTTTCAGTTTTCAGTGTTTTTCATACGTCACAACGCCATCCGGTCTGTAACAGGAAGTCAGAGCTCGGAGCTTGTTCAGCCCATAGACTGTATAAAATACAACTCAACCCCTCCTCCGTTTTTCATTCCCTGCACACATGTGTGCTAACAAGGAGCTTAGGAGGGAGGCATGCTAGTTGTAGGCTGTCTCAATAGAAGAAGA
>NW_023260398.1:0-8133 GCF_009762535.1 Notolabrus celidotus | reverse complement strand
AAGAAAAGAAAAAGAAAGAAAGAAAGGATGAATAACAGACCCCAAAAAAGGAATCTCCAGCAGAGATCCAGAGGAACCTACAAGACAAGGGAGCTCAGGGACTCCAGAAAGGTCTATGGTTAGTAACTTTAATGGGACAGGAAGAGTTAAAGTGAGAGACAGGCAGAGAGAGGAGAGAGAGGGAAAGACAGGATCCCAGTGTGTCAGTCTAAGCCTATAGCAGCAGAACTAAGACCTGGTCCAAGCCTGATCCAGCTCTAACTATAAGCTTTATCAAAAAGGAAAGTTTGAAGCCTACTCTTAAAAGTAGAGAGGGTGTCTGCCTCCCGGACCCTGACTGGTAGATGATTCCAAAGGAGAAGGGCCTGTTTTAGTTTGATAACAGTCGTTACGTTCAGAGTGACGTTGTGCGGTGAGACGTTCAGGGAACACCTTCTTGTATTTCTGTCTTCGCCCTCTTTCCCATCGTCGCTGTAATCCAACATTAAACTGCTCTCATGTTTTTATTCCTCCTCTTCTCCCTGTGGACTTGCTCTTCCTCACACACACACACACACACACACACACACACACACACACACACACACACACACACACACAGTGAATCTGGTGTGGGGACACATTCTTGGCACGATGTGGTCTAAGCTTTTTTTTTTCCTGTTTTTATGATAAAAGCTACAGATTCAGAAACAGAGGAGGGTTTTATTTCTTTTTTTTTGCAGATTTTTTCCATTTTCTTAACTTTTTTTTCTTCAATCTTTTGTAATCTGGTGTAATCATGATTTCCTGTTGAGTCCAAACAGGATGCATGATGATCAAAGTGGATAAAAGAGACATAAATACACACATGAAGTCAAAGAGAGAATAAAAACAAACAGAACAAAGATAAGAGAGTTTGTAAAAAGGGATGAAGCCTCTTAAAGATGTTGCTGTATTTCCTTTTGAAAGCCTGTTGGGATTTAACACATCCTTTAAATGTGCTTCTTCTTTGTTTCAGACATGAGGCTCGTTTTAAACAACGCATGCTGGAGCTCACAGACACCAACAACACGGCGTACCTGTTCCTGTCCGCCGCCAACCGCTGGCTGGAGGTCCGGACGGTGAGACTCTTCTCTGCTCCCGTCTTTATTCTTGTAGCAGCGATCATACAAACATGAAATGATGTAAAGTCTCCTCGCTCTCTGCTCAGGACTACCTGGGAGCGGTGATCGTGCTGACTGCAGCAGTCGCCTCCATATGGAGTCCTCTGCCGGTGTCGACCAGCCAGGTGGGACTCGGGCTCACCTACGCCCTCACTGTGAGTTTACTGTCTTCATACTTTAATCACAGTTAGAGGTTTGTCTCACAGGACCAGAGACTACACCAGTCCTGGATCTGTTTGCTGTTAGAGGAGCATGTTATCATGGACTCAGGATCAGATTGCATGTGCAGAAGTTGTGTTAACACGTTTAGCAGCATGACTGATTACTTTATTTGCACATCTGTGAAACATGCATCATGCATCAATAACCTAAATGTGCAGATTTACCAACCAATAGAATTCATTTATTGTTTGTAATCAGAATAATAAGACTTTTCTAGATACACAAGGTGCAAAACAGAAGCAGGTAAAAGATGTAGAAGGACAGATTAGAGGTGTGGAGGAAATAGAGGTAGAGAGAGAAGTTTCCAGAGTTGGTAAAGACTCTGTCCCCTCAAAGTGGTCTTGGTTATGGGGGACAGGAGATTGGCCTCTGAGGATCTGAGGTGGCAAGATGGGGAGTGGTGTTTGTCGGTCAAGTATGAGAGGGCGAGGTTATTTAGGGCTTGAGGAGGATCTTGAAGTGGATTTGGTGCTGTATGGGGAGCCAGTGAAGGTGCAGTAGTCCAGTCTGGAGGTTATGAAGGCGTGGAGGAGGAGGAGGAGGAGGAGGAGGAGGAGGAGAGAGTGGATCTGAGGTGGAAGAAGTTCTGTTGTTGTATTTTGTACACAGACTTCATAGTTTTTCCACCCAAAGTCCAAAGCTTTATTTGATCATTGCTGTATTTTTTAAGACCTGAGTCCCTCTTTTCTCCCCTTTCATTTAAGAACACGTTCTGCAAAGACAATAAAACCTCCTTGAATCCTTGAATACTTCAAGAAGGCAGAGCCAAAGAAAGATGCATGCCTTCAGCTATGAGGTCTATCTTGCATCATCGTTAAATAGTATTACTTATTGTTTTCATATTTGGACAAACGTCCTGCAAACTTCCTGCATGTGTGAGCACAAACTGCTGAATGTTTCACCCCGACTTTACCCGGAGTATTTACAAGCCTTGTGGTTCAATTTGGAGGTGAAGTCGGGATGAGCTCATGTGACAACGCAGCAGGAACTCTTCAGTTAGACTCCCTGTGAGTGAGCAGGCAGGGCAGGATGACCTGAATCCACAGCAGAGATTTATGAATGTTTTGAAGTCACAAAGAGAGAAAGTGTGCTGGAAGAATCAGGCGAGCATGTTTCAAATAACTCTCCCCATGCAGAGTCACTTTACATCACACCTCCACCCTCTGTGTTTGCAGGATGCATGTCTTCATCCCTCTTTTGCCAAAGCAGGAAAACAAGCTAACACTAGAATATGCAAGTCTTTGTTTTCCTCGTTGCAGATTGTGTGAGGATCTGAACATCTGCAGCTTCAACTCGTCAGGGCTCCTGCAGGATCCCTCAGTGTGTTCTTATCACCAGGGTTCACCCTGGAGGTAGAAACATGACCTTAATAGTGACAACCTGACACGCTCTATTTGTGCGTTATAATCTAGGTCACCAACTACCTGAACTGGGTCGTGAGGAACCTGGCAGACCTGGAGGTCCAGATGGCGGCCGTGAAGAAGGTCAACAGCTTCCTGGGCACAGAGTCTGAGAACTACGAGGGAACTCTGGGTAACTGACCTTATAGTAGTCTGAGCCTATAGTAGTCTGAGCCTATAGCAGTCTGAGCCTATAGCAGTCTGAGCCTATAGTAGTCTGAGCCTATAGTAGTCTGAGCCTATAGTAGTCTGAGCCTATAGTAGTCTGAGCCTATAGTAGTCTGAGCCTATAGCAGTCTGAGCCTATAGTAGTCTGAGCCTAGTAGTCTGAGCCTATAGTACTCTGAGCCTATAGTACTCTGAGCCTATAGCAGTCTGAGCTTATAGCAGTCTGAGCCTATAACAGTCTGAGTCTATAGTAGACTGAGTCTAAAGCAGTCTGAGCCTATAGTAGACTGAGCCTATAGTAGTCTGAGCCTAAAGCAGTCTGAGTCTATAACAGTCTGAGCTTATAGCAGTCTGAGCCTATAACAGTCTGAGTCTATAGTAGTCTGAGCCTAAAGCAGTCTGAGTCTATAACAGTCTGAGCCTAAAGCAGTCTGAGTCTATAACAGTCTGAGCCTATAGCAGTCTGAGTCTATAACAGTCTGGGCCTATAGCAGTCTGAGTCTATAGCAGTCTGAGTCTATAGCAGTCTGAGCCTATAGCAGTCTGAGTCTATAGTAGTCTGAGCCTATAATAGTCTGAGCCTATATAGTCTGAGCCTATAGTAGTCTGAGCCTATAGTAGTCTGAGCCTATAGTAGTCTGAGCCTATAGCAGTCTGAGCCTATAGCAGTCTGAGCCTATAGTAGTCTGAGCCTATAGTAGTCTGAGTCTATAGTAGTCTGAGCCTATAATAGTCTGAGCCTATAGCAGTCTGAGCCTATAGTAGTCTGAGCCTATAGTAGTCTGAGTCTATAGTAGTCTGAGCCTATAATAGTCTGAGCCTATAGCAGTCTGAGCCTATAGTAGTCTGAACCTATAGCAGTCTGAGCCTATAGTAGTCTGAACCTATAGCAGTCTGAGCCTATAGCAGTCTGAGCCTATAGCAGTCTGGGCCTATAGCAGTCTGAGTCTATAGCAGTCTGAGTCTATAGTAGTCTGAGCCTATAGCAGTCTGAGCCTATAGCAGTCTGAGCCTATAGTAGTCTGAGCCTAAAGCAGTCTGAGTCTATAACAGTCTGAGCCTATAGCAGTCTGAGCCTATAGCAGTCTGGGCCTATAGCAGTCTGAGCCTATAGTAGTCTGAGCCTATAGTAGTCTGAGCCTAAAGCAGTCTGAGTCTATAGCAGTCTGAGCCTAAAGCAGTCTGAGTCTATAACAGTCTGAGCCTATAGCAGTCTGAGCCTATAGCAGTCTGGGCCTATAGCAGTCTGAGCCTATAGTAGTCTGAGCCTATAGTAGTCTGAGCCTATAGCAGTCTGAGCCTATTGCAGTCCTGATAACAGTCTTGAACAAAGAGAAGTAGACTTCTGTATTCCACGGTGAGTGAACACTTTGGTAAGAGCCTCATCTTCACTGGTGCTCATGGGAAATGTAGTCTTCATGCCAGATTTCATCCAGAGGGGTCCCCAGAACCACCACAACACTAAAACTCTTCACAGAGCCTTTAAAGAAGACTTCAAACTGAGGATGAAGAGCAGGAACCTGTCAGGAAATCTGCTTTAAATCAAAGGAAACCTGTTTTCATGTCTGATTTAATCTTTTGTTGCAGTTTGCAGACGAGCCTCCGAGGGGGAAGGAGTTTGTGTGTGTTCAGTTTTATCTTTTGCTTAAAGTCCAGAAGCTGCTTTGAGTTTACAAGTCGCCTGTTGCTGTGGAGAAATACAAACTCAGCTTGGACCGGACGCAAAGCTACAGTTTTCTCACCGGTCCAAGTCTTTGCACGAGAAAGGAGAAACTCTTTCAGCGTCTATTTCTGGAAACATCACAAACCCTGAGTTTGAAGGATGAGCGAGGAGAAGAAAGAGAAGGACATCTGAGTTCAGACTGTGTTTGAGGTTCATGTGTCCGACGTCTCCTAATCTCCTGGTTTACAGTAACCAGTGAAACCATCAAATAAAGCCCAAACCTCCTGAGTGACGGAGAGCAGAGAGATTCCTCCTCTCTGACATCATGGAAGCTTCCAGAGGACTGATAAAAAACCCTCCAAAGTTAGGGAGGAACGGTCTGAGGCGAGCCAGCGGCAGAGCTACGATGAGCTTATCTGGTCTTTGTAGTAATCATGTATCACGTAGGCTTCAGGGTTTACACATCGCACGGATTACTTCAGCTCGGCCTTCAGGCGAGGGTTATCTGATTCAGGAGGGAGGGAGCTTGAGGAGTTGTAACGGCAAATGTTCTCAAAACAAAGAAGAAGAAGAAGAAGAAGTGGGAATCAGAACATTGGTTATCATATTTCATATTCAGAGCATGCATACCTGTCCTTAAACACATCCCAGGGTGCAAACTACCCAGCTCTGTCCAAATACAAAGTACAGAAGCTCTCCAACAGTGTGACACCACCTCTATAACTCTGCCGTGTTATGACGTCCTCTCCATGTTCTGTATGTTCCATGTTTACATGAAGCGGCACCGTCACACACACACAGCTGGCAGACGGTCTCTGCTCTCATGTGGAGTAAACTCTCTCCTGTGTTTCTCCCTGCAGGCACCTCTCAGGTGCCCGAGAACTGGCCTCAGGAGGGTGAGATAAAGATCCAGGACCTGTGCGTGCGCTACGACCCCATGCTGAAGCCTGTGCTCAAACACGTCAACATGTACATCGAGCCGGGACAGAAGGTAATTTACACGAGGCTGTGAGGAGAGCAGAGCGAGGGTTACAGACGTCAGAGAGGAGAGCAGAGCGAGGGTTACAGACGTCAGAGAGGAGAGCAGAGGATGAGAACTCCTGCAGACGTTCAATATTTATCAGTTCTTTTTAAATCTCTCTGAAAAGTTTTGGACTACATTTTTTTATTCAAATATTGTACATTTATAGCAATCTACTGCAGAGGTTTAAACCTGCACCCCATGTACAGAGACCAGAGACTAAGTCCACATCGCAGTAGTCTCAAGTTCGACTCCCTCTCTCTCTACTCCACATATTTCCTGCCTTTCCTATTAATTAAAGGCAAAAATGCCCTAAAATATTAAAAATAATGAATACATTTAAAAAAAATTATTATAAATACAACATTTTACAATATAAATTTAAAAAGAAATTACAGTTAAAAAAAACACAATAAAAAAAAACTGTTATTTCTAATATTAAAATATTTTTTTATTTATTTATATAAAATGTAAAATACAAAAATACAAAATATAAAAGTATACAATATAAAATGTTTCAATACAAATTATAAAATAATAATTAAAAATACAAAATAGAAAAATATATAAAATACAAAATGTTAAAATAGAAGTTACATAATTAAAAAAAAAAAAGAATTATAAAACAGAAAAATAAAAAAAATATGAAATTCAAAAATACAGAATATGAAAATATAAAATACAAAATATGAAAGTATACAATATAAAATGTTTCAATACAAATAATAAAAGAAAAGTAACAAATACAAAATTTAAAAATACCAATACAAAAATACAAAATAGAAAAATACAAAATAGAAAAATATATAAACTACAAAATGTTAAAATAGAAGTTACATAATAAAAAAAAGGAATTATAAAACAGAAAAAAAACAAAATATGAAAATATAAACTATAAGTTTTTAAAATACAAATTATAAAATTAAAAATTAAAATCACAAAATATAAAACATGAAAATACACATAAAAATACTCATATATAAAAATACAAAATCCTGCCTACATTTTTTTATAAAATCCTCTTTTTTAAAACACTCAGGTGACCTCTCCTGTAAAAGCTCATCAATCAAAGAAAGTTAATGTCTGTGTAAGTTTGTAGTCATGTCCTAATGGTTCATGTTTCAGATGTAAAGTAAGGAACTGAAGCTCACATGCATGAATCCCCTCAAGTCATGATGATGTCACATCCTGCCCAGCCTGCTTTAAAGCAGCAGTGCTGTATTGATCAGTGTATTGATGCAGCCATACGTCGGGACATACTTCACACTGTGATGTGAGGAACACACGAACGTCACTTCACACTGAAATCACAGAGAGGTGATGCATGTGCAGGCAGACGTAAACCTTCTGCAGAGAGGGACGGGAGAGGGTGAACACATGATGGAGGAGTCAGGATTAAAGGACCAGGACGTGAAGTTTCATGCTCTTTAAACGTATTAAATTAAACCGTTATTTGTGTGACCTTTATGTTAAAGATCTGCAGATTTGATGCATAAATCAAAGAGATAACTCTGTTCTGACTCTGTGGATAACTCCAGCCTTACTCTTTCAGTCAGATGTTTTTATCTCTTCCTCCTCCTCCTCCTCCTCTCAGAGACGGCTCGGTTGTAATTTCAGACTTTGAACTCACATCCAGGTTCTCCTTTAAAACTCTGACACCTAATGACCAAACAGCCTCCACGCTCCACATGTACCCGACACTCTGTCACACCCGGGTGTCTGAAGTCTCACTAAGGCGTCACGCTGAAGTTCATTTTCTCCTCTTCCTGTCAGGTGGGGATCTGCGGTCGAACGGGCAGCGGGAAGTCGTCTCTGTCGTTGGCTTTTTTCAACATGGTGGACATGTTTGAAGGTGGGTCTGTCTCCCGTCACACACACACACACACGCAGAGTTTCCACTGCTTTCATCTTCGGTCTCTATCCCTCCTCTCTTCATCTTTCTTTGTCTTTCACTGCTTCACTTTGTTTATGTCTCATTAAAGTGATTCTCAGGGAGATCTTTAGTGTGCTGGAGGAAGCTGCAGAAGGAGTTCCCTCAGGGTCTTGGCCTCAAGTCGCTCCAGAGCAAGAGTTTAACTTTGAGGGAAAAGTTAAAGAGGGAAGGTTGAGACGGGAAAGAGACGCTTGTTTCTGCAAGAGCTAACCCTAACCGGGTTAGGCTGCATGCTCTACCTCCCCCTACTTCCCCTGTTATAACAGAATAGAGGAGATAAGTGAGAGAAAACAGAGAGGAGGAAGGCTCTTCCTCTCCCTACTCCCCAAGCAATAAGGGAAGAGAGGAACAAAAGGAGAGAGAACAGAATAAGTAAGAAATAAGACAGGAAAGGCAGAACCAGAGCAAGATGCATGCTTGGGCTGGAGCTAAATACAGCTAAAGACAGGCTGTACGCTCTACCTCCCTTTACTCCTGTAATAAAGAAAGAGAGGAGAGAGAGAACAGAGATGAAGGATGAAGGGAGATGCTGGCAAGAAGCCTGTTTCTGCAAGAGCTTACCTTTGCCAGGATAGGCTGTATGC
>NW_023260397.1:0-8184 GCF_009762535.1 Notolabrus celidotus | reverse complement strand
AAATATTCTCATCAGATATTTAATGATGGTCTAAAGACGTTTATGAGGGATGCATCCGGCTGAGAGTCTCCAGTTAACAGGGTCGCTGTTTAAACCAAAACAACGGCCAGCTGAGTCTCTTCATGCTAACAGGCTAACTGTTGTGTTGCTCATAATGATACCTGCCTGTCCGTCTGCTTCTATGGTGTCATCTGTGATGAATGGCATTCGTCTTTGTGTTACTGCCCTCTACTGGTCTGGTGGTGTAGTGTATTTACTTTTACTGATTTGCACAATCTACCCGGGACTTCAGCCCGCGGTCGAAACGCAGACAACAATGGGGGCACAGGAACCTTTTTAGTTCAGGGGGAAGTAGTTCTGGGGGCTAAAAGACCCCGGAACTCTTGGTTGAAATGCACCTAACGACAAACATACGGAGGAAGTGTTAGCATCTTGAAGCTAAGATGAAGAAGTAGAGGGTAACATTCGTATTTAATGCAAAGTTGTTAATGAAACCGGCCCTTTAAGGACGTCTCTGGATCACCAGGTCTACCTGATGTGTGTGTTTCAGGTGTTCCCCAGGTAATCTCTGTAAAATCCTCCTCCTCCACCCTGCGCCGTAGCTCTCACTTAAACGCCGTGTGAAGTCTCCACACCTCTTAAACTAAAGGAGCGTGCAGCGCTGTCATTCTCCTGCTTGATATTTATGTTTATACAGTTCCCTCTTATTTTTATCCACTCACTCTTTGATGTTTTTTAACAACTCGCAGCTGGAACGACCCCAGTCTCTCCCCACGAGGAGAACTGAGGTTTCATCAAAGCTAATCTGATCCAGTTACACTCGATTTAAATCTCTTTGGAGAAGGAGCTCGACGCCTACGGCAACACGTGGTGCATGCGCAGCGCCGCGGATGCTGAATAAACACCAGCTTTTAGGATGTTTTAATGCTTCCTGACGTACAAAGTGCTGCTGTCAGTGACAAAGTGAGTCACAGCTCCCGGCCCGAGCTCTGCAAAGTTTTCTTTTGTGTGTTTTCTCTCTCTCAGATATGAAGTTAGGCTCTGCTGTATCAGCCTGAGTGACTCCACACAAAGAGTTCATATCTGAGTCTTTATGTTGGTGACGTGTGTTTCAGGTGGTGCAGGGCACGGTGAGCAGCGTGGAGCTGAACTACCTGAACTCTGTGACCGAGTATCAGGTGGCCGTGTTCGCCATCTACCGCAGCTCAGCCAGCGAGGGCCTGAGGGGGAGCGCCACCACACGTGAGTCAACGTTTCAACACGCTTGGTTTCTTCAGTCCTTCAGACACACTTCCTGTAGTGAGGTTTGCTGTATCATGAATGAAGCTGTTTCAAGAAAATCAGAGCCTCTAATCCAGGGGGGTCCAAACTTCTTTCAAAGAGGGCCACATGTGATGTTGTCAGAATACCTCAGGGCCAGTGGCTCCTACTGAGAGTTAGGGATCATACAAGTTATATATGAAATCTCTATTTAATAACAATTATTTTAATGTTTGTCTCAATAAATCAGTAACTAGGTAGTCCTCAGTTCTCCACAAGCCATGTAAACATTAGCAAACTTTATCTCCTGGAGGAAAATGATCGGGCAGTGTGTGAAAAATACTGTCTCATTATTTTTCTATGGTAGGATCACGATCTGGATTTCATCACATTTCTATTTCATGTTGTTTTTAAGACTTTTCTGACCAGCAGACAACAATTTAAGAACTAAATAATTATTGTCCTGCATTCTGAACTATTTTTAAGCACCAAATTTTGCCTTTTCTGCACAATTTCATAACTTTGATCGTGTCTTGTGTCCTCTTTTGTGTCTTCTGAACTTTTAGTGTTCATCAAGAACATTTTGACATCATGATGGAAACATTCATTTGAAAACCTGTCAACTTTAAAGCTTGGGTTGGTAGTCTCGGAAAACTAGCATGAATTTGAATGTAGCATTTCCTCATGACTCCGTCTAACCCCTCCCCTCCTCCCTCTGAGCTCCTCCAAAACGACGACCCCGCGACCATATCAATCAATCAATCAATCAATCAATCTTTATTTGTATCGCGCCAAATCACAACAAACGTTATCTCAAGACGCTTTTACAAACATAGGAGGTCTAGACCACTCTATGTCAAATTATGAACAGAGACCCAACTTCAAGACAGGGTAAGACTCAGTCTGACCCCACCTTAATCCATCATGAGCATTGCACATCGCAGTATTTAGCTAGTTACAGTGGTGAGGACAAACTTCCTTTTAACAGGCAGAAACCTCCAGCAGGACCAGACTCATGTTAGACAGCCATCATGCCTCGACTGAGTTGGGTCTGGAAAGACAGATAGAGGGGAGTAAGAGAGAGAGGTGATAGTGATGAGACGAGTCGTAGAAGCTGTTGCCGCTGGAGTCCAGATCGTCCGTATCAGCTGGAGTCCAGATCGTCCACAGCAGGAGGACGTCTACGGCAGCTCAGAGGAATCTACAAGACAAGGGAGCTCAGGGACTCCAGAAAGGTCTATGGTTAGTAACTTTAATGGGACAGGCAGAGTTAAAGTAAGTGATGAAGGGGTTGGGGGGAAGAAGGTGAGCTAGGATCCCAGTGTGTCAGTGTGCCAGTTCCCCCGGCAGTCTAGGCCTATAGCAGCATGACAAAAGCTGGTCCAAGCCTGATCCAGCTCTAACTATAAGCTTTATCAAAAAGGAAAGTTTTAAGTCTACTCTTAAAAGTGGAGAGGGTGTCTGCCTCCCGGACCCTGACTGGTAGATGATTCCAAAGGAGAGGGGCCTGATAACTGAAGGTTCTACCTCCCATACTACTTTTAGAGACTTTAGGTACAACTAGCAAGCCTGCATGTTGGGAGCGTAGAGTTCTAGAGGGGTAATAGGGCACTATGAGCTCTTTAAGATACGAGGGTGTCTGATTTTTAAGGGCTTTGTAGGTTAAAAGAAGGATTTTAAATTCTAGTCTACATTTTATTGGGAGCCAGTGTAGAGAAGCTAACACTGGAGAGATGATGGTGACTGATTCAAAACCGGTCCTCACCAAAACATTGTCATAGTGAAAGTTAAAAACACAAACAAACATGGCTGCTGTTAGCACTCACAACTGTCATGCTAGCATTATCCAGTTGTACTGGTGACACGATATCAGGAGAAAAGTTATAACACATATATAACACTGTAACAGCTCTACTGTTTGTTAAACCTGTTCAGTGTAGATGTTCTTAATTCCTACAGTGTTGACGGTCAGTGAAGGCATCAGGAGAGGTGTAGAGTGTGTGAGCGGGAGAGAGGAGAGACAAGAGGAGAAGTTCTTCATTCATTCAAACATTGATTGTTGTTTTGTTGGTTGTCGTGGTAACGGCCGACAGTGACCGGTTATTATAACTCAACGTGTTCACCAATCGGCTCGTCATCCCTACAGCGTCCGGACAGACGCTACAGTACATCTACATTTTCTGTAGGACTTACTGAACGTCATTAATTCTTCTGCTTGTCAGAGCCCCGTGGTGAGAGCATTTTTAGACTCTGATCCGGACTACAGTCCTGAGCAAAGACCCTCATGGGGTCAGAGGGGACAGGCCTGAGGTGGAGCGAGAGGGGCAGTAAATAGAGTCAGGGGAAGTAGAGGCAGGAGACGGGGAGTGAACGCTGGGGACATGTACGCTTTGCAGGAGGCGGGCAGAACGGCAGGACGGGATTTGAATGGTTTAAAATTTTGGCACCCAAAAAACAGTGATTGGTTGGTGTTTTCCCAGGTTTACTCCGGCTGTAGATAGCAGCTTTTTTTACCTCTTTTTTAAGAACACATTATGTATTGATTACCATCAGGACATAAAGATCATTTTAACCAGGAGAACAAAAAGTGTATCTAAATCTGAACACCAACCCCAGCTTTAAGAGTTCTTGTGTTTCTTCTTTATTGCCGTCTTGCAGAATTCTCAGAGCTTTGCCTTTACACAAGTAGTCCATATGAAGCTTTTTGAGATGTTTCTGGATTGACTTTAGTTTTGTTTGTGCGCTTGAAAGAAACTGCAAATGTACAGATGATTCAGAAGGTGATTAATTTCTGTTCTATAAATAACGCATTTTAAGATGGAAGCTTGGGGCCATAAATAAATGGACCTTGGGCCGCAATTGGCCCCTGGGCCGTACTTTGGACACCCCTGCTCTAATCAAAAAGAAATTCAAAAATAAGATAAGTAACCAACATATTCAAAATGACTTCGGTTAGAGGTTCTAAATGTCGGTTTCGGTTCATTTCCAGCCCTAATGTTCACTATATTAAGATATTTTTCAGCGCTTTACTCTGCCATCAGAAAGCTCCTTTGTTTTAGCTCTATCTTCTACATGTTCCTCAGTCTGCAGCGCACTGATCAGCTGTTCGGGTCTATGAGGTACGAGTCACATACGAGCTAACACAGTGTATGTTGATAAGGTGAACATACAGTGTGGACCATAGGCTGAATTAACTTCTATAAATTGAAGAAAGCAGGTCAAACAGTGGCGTTCAGTGAGGCTCCTGAGTCCTGCTCCTGACAGCAGGAGCTCTCTGAGTTCATGGGCTCACAGTTTAGACACCTGCACCACCAGGTAACTTGAAGTCTCTCCTGCCCTCAGTTAGCGGTCCGTTGAGTCTTGTTCTTCTTCTGTAAACTCATAAAGGTGCCCTCTCGTGTCCTTAGTGTGTCACCGCTGCTTCCAGTTTGTGTTCAGAGTCCCAGCTGGTCTGTGCGCTGCAGGCGGGGGAACACGTGTCTGCATGGTGACACATCTCAAAGAAACAGCAGACAGTCTGATGCTGGTTTCAGGAGAGGACATACATCGCCAGCTCATTACCTCCGAGCTGCACACTGAACACAGACAGCAGAGCCGTGTCGTACAACACACCACGCTGAATCTGGGTCATAAAAGCTACACAGGTGTTCCATTATGCATCAGAGGCCTGATCCTGCAGCTCTGACAGGACGCCTGTGGTGAGCTCTAATTCTGGATTCATGGCCCGAGGCCTCGTCACGCCGTCTGAAACGCTGACAGGGAGCCCGCCACGTTTCCCCGGCCCTGTTTCAGGCCGGCCGATCGCTGATGAATGACGGGGGATTCCTCCCTGTCGGGGGGGGAGACGGATGCTGAGCGGGGAGTCGACCTTGGAGGAAAGTTAATGGGGTTTGGATTCTGTTATTAGCTGCTGCTGCCTCGAGTAGATCTGGACCGGAGACAAATGACACCAGACCTGATGAAACATAGAGGTCATAGAACAGAGGGTAAATATTTAGGAAAGCTACAATCAAGGGACGACCTGCGCCTGTTTTTAATATTTATTTATGCCCAATATTTTAATATTGAAAAACTCATTAACCCAGAGAGGTGTGCTGCTTCACTTCAGGACAAAATGTGTTGCTCTTTAAATTAGAAATTAAATCTAGAAATCAAGTGAGGATTGATTTTTTTCATGATGACGACTTCATTTCATTTTTGTTTCTCCTCTGACTTTAACATTTTTTATTTGAACAAGTCTAAACTCTGAGTGTGTGAGCTCTTCTGAATGAGATCCTGTTTGTTTTTGTTGCTGTGTTTGGTTTTGTTTGTTTTGTTATGTTTGTTTGTTTTTGGGTTTGTTAGTTTGTTTGTTCGTGTGTTTGTTTGCATTTGTTTGTTGTGTTTGTTTGGCCATGTGTTTGTTTGTTTGCGTTTGGTTTTTGTGTTTGTTTGTGTTTGTTTGTTTGTGTTTGTTTGTTTGTGTGTTTGTTTGCGTTTGTTGTTTGTTTGTGTTTGTTTGTTTGTGTGTTTGTTTGTGTTTGTTGTGTTTGTTTGTTTGTTTGTTTGTTTGTGTGTTTGTTTCTGTTTGTTTGTTGTGTGTTTGTTTCTGTTTGTTTGTTTGTTTGTGTGTTTGTTTCTGTTAATTTGTTTCTGTTTGTTTGTTTGTGTGTTTGTTTCTGTTTGTTTCTGTTTGTTTGTTTCTGTTTGTTTGTTTCTGTTTGTTTGTTTGTTTCTGTTTGTTTGTTTGTGTGTTTGTTTCTGTTTGTTTCTGTTTGTTTGTTTGTTTCTGTTTGTTTGTGTGTTTGTTTCTGTTTGTTGTTTGTGTGTTTGTTTCTGTTTGTTTCTGTTTGTTTGTTTCTGTTTGTTTGTGTGTTTGTTTCTGTTTGTTTCTGTTTGTTTGTTTCTGTTTGTTTGTTTGTGTGTTTGTTTCTGTTTGTTTGTTTGTTTGTTTGTGTGTTTGTTTCTGTTTGTTTGTTTGTTTGTGTGTTTGTTTCTGTTTGTTTGTTTCTGTTTGTTTGTTTGTGTGTTTGTTCGTTCATTCATGTGTTTGCTTGCGTTTGTTTTTGTTTGCATTTGTTTGTTTGTTTTTTTGTCTTTGTGTCTGTTTGTTGTTGTGTTTCTTGTTTTTGTGTGTTTTGTTTGTGTTTGTTTATTTTTTGTTTGTTTTGTTATGGTTTTTTTTTGGTATGTGTATTTCTTTGCGTTTGTTTTTTGTTTAATGTTTGTTTGATTTTGTCTTTTTGTTTTTGTTGGTATTTCTTTATTTTTTGTTTGTTTTAGTGTTTATGTTTATGTTTGCGTTTGTTTTTATATTTATGTTTATGTTTATGTTTATATCTCTATCCCTCAGTGGCCCTTCCGATGGTGAATAACCTGGAGCTGTTCGATATCACTCACAGCACCATGAGGGTCCGATGGAGGACGGCCACCGGGGCTTCTGGGTACATGATCCTGTACGCCCCGCTGACCGAGGGAGACCCTGCAGACGAGAAGGAGGTGAGGAGCTCCAGGGGGGATGTTTGAGAGCTGCAGGATGTCACATGCTGCCAGTATTACTATAAATGTCTGCAGTTTATAAAAGATAACACGAGGTGAAGCTGATAGATTTGTGTCCTTTTGATGCGTTTCACCTCGGCCTGTTGACACTGTGGCAGAAACATTCAGTCAGCATGTTAGATCAGAAGGCTGAACCACACAGAGGATGTTTTGATATCATAAAGGAAACATATTTTGGGGCAGCCTGAAGCTGAGATAGGCATCAACATGTGTTCAACAAACAGTGATGCACGCAGCGCCTTCAGGTAGATTCAGCAGATCATGAAGACGAGACAGACGAGGTAGAGGAGGAGGAGGAGAGGTGTGAAGGGCGCAGCCAGCCGTCTGTATCCCTCCTCCTCCTCCTCCTCCTCCTCCTCCTCCTCTTCCTCCCTGCAGACCTCATTATGCCTGCTGTCACATTCAGCTCCGGGCTGAGAGCAATGAAAACAATTTAGGATCAGGATGGATGTCTTCCAGTGCGGAGGATCAGCCTGGCTCGGAGGCGCTGCTGTCGGAGCCCCGCGCTCGGCTGCCTCCTGCTCGGATGGCTTCCACTCGCGGTGCCATGTGGGGGACTCCTCTGGGCCAAATCCAGAGTCAGATCCAGTCCAGTTTGTCTGAGCTGAAATGCATTCAGAGGAAAGCTCCTCAGAGGGCGAGAAAAGAGGCTTCATTACAAATTAAACCCCAGAGAGAGAGAAAGAGAGAGAGAGAGAGAGAGAGAGAGAGAGAGAGAGAGAACACAAATTAAAGACAGGGACATCTACAGGGAGGTGTTAAATCTGACCCAAACGAGCTGTTAAGAGCCAAGTCCTTTAAACTCAGGATGTCCCGCCAACAAAGTGAGGAGATGTGAGTGTGACACAGAGGACAAGCTGCTCTCAAACCAGAAGAGGATTCACAGAAACAAAAGAACTGAAGTCTGGAAACTTCTCTCAGAGGGTACCAAGTCACTGAAGGTCTTGGAGGATGATTAAGCGTCTGGTGTGGATTGACAGCTCTCTCAGCCAATCACAGCCAACCCTGCAGCCAGCAGTAAAAGTTCTTTCCTACATTACTACCTTTCTCCCTCACTTTCCCTACCTTGCTTCCTCTCTTTCTCCCTTCCTCCTTTCCTTCAACTTCATCCCTAGTTTCCCCCACCCTACCTTTATCCTGTTTTCCTCCATCATCATTTTGTTCCTCCTCCTTCTTGTGTTGAAAAATAAAGCTCATGCTGAAGCAAAAAACCTGCAGTACCTCGAGTGTCCACTTGAGGCAGACTCCAGAAGTGAGTCAGACCCCATTAGACTCTGTGTTAAATGTTACTTTTTAAGGCCTGGTGCAAAAAAACAAGGTTCTGTCTTTATGGTTCATAAATTTAGTTGCAAAAAATGAACAAAAGGTGATTTTAAAAAATATTTC
>NW_023260396.1:0-8396 GCF_009762535.1 Notolabrus celidotus | reverse complement strand
CTTGTACTGTACACCTTCTTGTTTGCTGCTGTAACTCTGTGAACTTCCCCGTTGTGGCATGAATAAAAGGGGTATCTTATCTTGCTGCTTGGTAGGATTAGATCAGTTTGAACTTCTTCTTTCTCCTTTTAGCACATGTAAAGTAAAATGTTTCAGTGCTTGCTAATGGAGCTGGTTGATTTGTTTTTTTTTGTATAACTATTTCTTCTTTTTTACTTCTATGTTTTTTTCCCTTACATGTTAGAAATAAAGATATCAAATAAACAAATCCAATGATATTTAGTTGTGCAGGTTATTAATTATGCATAGTGTTGTTGAAGGAGGAAATACAGAGGCTGTTCAGGGTGTTGAAAGGGAAGTGAATCTGCATGTTCCCTGAGTGGCTTCATTTTGTTGCACCTTAAAGCTTTCATCCTGACGTTAGCATTAACTATGAGGACCCTGTCCCCCCGTACTGGACTCAGAAGCGGTCTCAGAGGCCTGCAGATCCGTTAAAACTGATCCAGCTCGGCCTCTATGGTCAGCTACAATCATTCGGCACGCCTTCAGCACTCCCAACATGAGCTGTGATGTGAACTCTCAGGGTGAACAGGCTAATGCGCACAGAGACAAAAATGGAGAACACCATCCTCCTCCACCCGCGGACCGAGACGCAGCAAACAGCTCTAAAGAACACCGCCCTAGCAACAGTTTTTAACACGAGCCCTTAAAAACACGCCTGGAGGCCACTAATACACGGGTCGTGCTGGAGAGTCGGCCTGAGAGCAGCTACGCCCTCCTTGTCGCATTCCCCTGCGGAATTTAAGATGGAGAGATAGATTACCAGCTAGCATGCTAGCTAGCTAACTGGCTAACTGGCTTTAGCCGTTAACCTAGCATGCTAAAGGAACTGGCTTTACGCTGCGTTCAAATCACACAGGAAAAATCGGACATTTGAGTTACTACAGGGAAAATACATTTTAAAAGGGGAGAAATTACTGCTATCAGACATGGAGAGTGTGTAGTAATACAGTTACATTCTAAAACACACGGCAGTTTTACAGTTATGCTAAATATATTGTCAAACTATATATATATATGTTAAGATATGCTTATCTTTTACCTCTTTAAATTTTAGGCTCTTGTTTGCTTTATATATTTCTTTTGCACTTTGTCTACTCTTTTACTGTAACACTTGAATTTCCCCGTGTGGGATGAGGAATCTCTCTTATCTTAAACAATCAGTCAAATATGATTGTTTTCCAATAAATGGAAGCCTCGTTTTTGTTAAAGCTCAATCAATCAATCAATCAATCAATCAATCAAATCAATCAATCAATCAATCAATCAATCAACCAATCAATCACCTTTCACACAAATCAAATGTAACCCAAAGTGCTTTACAGCATTTGAAAAACAAGAAAGAAGCAGAAATAAAACAATGGCAAGAGATATTAGGGGAAACTAATAGTAGTAGTAATAATAATAATAATAATAATAAATAAAATATAGACTAATGCACACCAACAATAGAATATGTGTAATTAAAATAAGTTAAAGCATCAAAATAAAGAATACAAATAGTTAAAATAAATAGATTTTAAAAAAGGGTAAGGATAAGATTAAGTTAAAATTACTAAAATAATAAAGCTACATTTAAATCAACATTCCAGTAAAAGGTAAGAAATAAAATCGTTAAACCCTGCATAAAAAGCTAGACTGAATAAATATGTTTTTATGTGCAATGAAGGAATTAGTCGAAGTCCTCGAGGAGTTATTGAATACAGTCCTTCCTTGTTATTATTTACATAATGATACAGCAAAATTAAGACTTGAAGGGAAAGCTGAAGAATTAAATCTTCTTCCTGAATTAGAAAATCCGAGCATTTTGAGGGTCCTTGAATGCAGCATTAACCGTTAGCCCAGCTAAAGCGAGCTGACCCAGTTCAATCTGAATGCGTTCATATCTGCGACAAGGCCGAGCAGTTAGCTGCAACACTTTAATGTTTAAAACACACACACACGGTCCTGTTTCACCACAGAGCTGTTAAATCAGGTCAGAACATGTAGATTAACATGTCAACGGCTTCAGAGGACACTGTGGGGAAACGGGGAGGGAGGGTTAGCCTACATGTCGTGTCACTCCGCCATGATGGAGCTCAGAGAAGAGTCAGTTTGTGATAAAGAGGCCGGATATGTGTTTATTTACAGCTCAGGGTTAGTGTGGCTTTATCTAATGAATCATGGAGTTAGCATAGGCTGCTACATTGACTCGGGTGCTCTCGGTAAGGGCTCGGGTGCTCTCGGTAAGGCTCGGCTGCTCTCAACGAGGGCTCGGCTACTCTCGGTAAGGGCTCGGCTACTCTCGGTAAGGGCTCGGCTGCTCTCGTCTGCTCTCAACGAGAGCTCGGCAGCTCTCGGCTGCTGTCGACGAGAGCTCGGCTGCACTCGGCCTGTGCTCGGCTACACTCGGCTGCTAAGCTGTCAAAATGGCCAAACTCGGGTGCCGCTGCTTCTCCCCCTTTGCACGGTCACCGCGCAGCACGCATGGCATCGACCGGAGCCAGGGCCTTCAGTTCTAACGTTCTTAGGCCCCATCGACAGCGTGAAGAGCACGGTTAACCCCCTGCTGGACGTTTTGAGGGTTAATTTCCCCCCATTTTGACCACTAGTGTCGGCCTAAATCCTCGCACCCAGCCCCTAACCACAATAGGCAGCGTCCGCCGCAGAGGCAGGGAATGAGGCCACGGCTGGGGCTGCTGCTCCCCGAGAAATAGCATCCCTCCCCGGCGTGTAACACAATGATCGATGGATGTGGAGGGTAACTCACATTTAGAGCGTTCTAGGGATCCTGATTTTCTTCTGTGAACGATGGGAGTCTGTGAAGCCGTCCTCCGCTTGCTGCTCAGGGTATTCAGGGCAGTTCCACTTCCGCCTGCGCTGACACTTCCGCTTCCTCTAAGCCCCGCCCCTCCCCCCGCCAGTATCCATGGCGACGGCGCCAGGGGGTTTCCCGAGCATCTTTGGAGGGGCTCTGACGTCAGGAGGACCATGGCAACCAGCGACAGGATGACGTACGCCGGTCTCCACGGCAACTGTCTCCACGAGGCCGCTGCTGCTGCTGCTGCCGCTGCTGCTGCCGTATCTGAGTTCAGCATCGAGTCAGCTGACAGCTCTGTGTGGGTTACACTGAGTTTAGACTTTAGAACAAGCAGCTCTGTTTCTCCCAACGCAACACCTACACAACTACTGCACACCCTGAAACACACAGGCCATCAAACACCAGCATGTTCCCCTTATAGAGCTCTAAACACACACTTTATTTACATTACACTATAACACAGTGCATCAAACACCAGCATGTTCCCCTTATAGAGCTTTAAACACACACTTTATTTACATTACACTATAACACACAGGCCATCAAACACCAGCATGTGCCCCTTATAGAGCTTTAAACACACACTTTATTTACATTACACTCAGAATATAACACACAGTGCATCAAACACCAGCATGTTCCCCTTATAGAGCTTTAAACACACACTTTATTTACATTAAACTCAGAATATAACACACAGGCCATCAAACAACAGCATGTTCACCTTATAGAGCTTTAAACACACACTTTATTTACATTACACTATAACACACAGTGCATCAAACACCAGCATGTTCCCCTCATAGAGCTTTAAACACAGACTTTATTTACATTACACTCAGAATATAACACACAGTCCATCAAACACAAGCATGTTCCCCTTATAGAGCTTTAAACACACACTTTATTTAGATTACACTATAACACACAGTCCATCAAACACCAGCATGTTCCCCTTATAGAGCTTTAAACACACACTTTATTTACATTACACTATAACACACAGTGCATCAAACACCAGCATGTTCCCCTTATAGAGCTTTAAACACACACTTTATTTACATTAAACTCAGAATATAACACACAGTGCATCAAACACCAGCATGTTCCCCTTATAGAGCTTTAAACACACACTTTATTTACATTAAACTCAGAATATAACACACAGTGCATCAAACACCAGCATGTTCCCCTTATAGAGCTTTAAACACACTTTATTTACATTACACTCAGAATATAACACACAGGCCATCAAACACCAGCATGTTCCCCTTATAGAGCTTTAAACACACACTTTATTTACATTGAACTCAGAATATAACACACAGTGCATCAAACACCATGATGTTCCCCTTATAGAGCTTTAAACACACATTTTAAACTCAGAATATAACACACAGTGCATCAAACACCAGCATGTTCCCCTTATAGAGCTTTAAACACACACTTTATTTACATTACACTATAACACACAGTGCATCAAACACCAGCATGTTCCCCTTATAGAGCTTGAAACACACACTTTATTTACATTACACTATAACACACAGTGCATCAAACACCAGCATGTTCCCCTTATAGAGCTTTAAACACACACTTTATTTACATTACACTCAGAATATAACACACAGTGCATCAAACACCAGCATGTTCCCCTTATAGAGCCTCTAAACACACACTTTATTTACATTAAACTCAGAATATAACACACAGGCCATCAAACACCAGCATGTTCCCCTTATAGAGCTTTAAACACACACTTTATTTACATTACACTCAGAATATAACACACAGTGCATCAAACACCAGCATGTTCCCCTTATAGAGCCTTTAAACACACACTTTATTTACATTACACTCAGAAAGATGAACACATTACAGCTGTCTGAGTCAAATTAACTGGTCTGGATAGTTGCTGTTGTTGTTTGTTTATTTTTAATGTCACTAATAAAGCCTCAGTGAGGAGTATTCAGCTGGTTATGACCCCCGTTTGACCCTAAATGCAAAAAGAGACCGCGAGTGAGAGAATGAGTTATTTCTATAAAGTTATTTTTAATGTTTGTAAACACACTGCAACTAGGTAGATGTCAAATGATATCGTTTTATTATCAATACCTTTTTATTGTCCTTAAATGCTTTTTTAATCAATGAATTCAATTTATTTTATATACGTATTTATTTATTTATTTGTTAATTTATTATATTTTCATTTATCTTATTTTATTTCATATTTTTAATTCATGTATTATATTTTTAATTATCTCATTTTATTTCACATGTATTTATTTATTATATCTTAATGAACCATATATTTTTCATATTTTCATTCATTTATTATATTTTCATTTATCTTATTTTATTTCATATTTGTATGTATTTATTATATTGTTATTTATCTTATTTGATTCCATATGTATTTATCTTACTTTATTTCTATTAAATATATATTTTTCATATTTTTATGTATTTATTATATTTGTATTTATCTTATTTTATTTCACATGTATATATTTATCATTATATTTTCATCTATCTATGTTATTTCATATTTTTATGTATTAATTAGATTTTTATTTATCTTATATTATTTCATATTGTTATGTATTTATTACATTTTGAATCATCCTTTTTATATCATATGTATTTATTTACTATATTTTTATTATTTCTTTCATATTTTTATGTATTTATCATATTTCATTTCACATGTATTTATTTATTATATTTTTATTTATCTTATTTGATTCCATATGTATTTATCTTACTTTATTTATATTAAAAAATTTTTTTTCATATTTTAATGTATTTATCATATTTGTATTTATCTTATTTTATTTCACATGTATATATTTATCATTATATTTTCATCTATCTATGTTATTTCATATTTTTATGTATTAATTAGATTTTTATTTATCTTATATTATTTCATATTGTTATGTATTTATTACATTTTGAATCATCTTTTTTATATCATATGTATTTATTTACTATATTTTTATTAATCTTATTTCTTTCATATTTTTATGTATTTATCATATTTCATTTCACATGTATTTATTAATTATATTTTTATTTATCTTATTTTATTGTATTCCCCATTAGATATCCCCACCTGCGCCCCAGACCCCCTACCTGACCCTGTGAAGCGACCTTGAGTTTCTTGAAAGGCGCTATATATAAATATATATGAGTGAAACTGCAAAGACGAAAGGAGAGAAAAACTATGAGATGCTAGGTGAAATTAGAAAATGCAAGACAGCTAAAAGAGATAACAGAGACGAACTGAAGAGAGGAAAGGTGACTACAGAGGAAGCAAGTAGACTGCAAAGGAAACGAGATGAGTATGAACAAAGTAAGAAAACTAAACATTGATGCATGACTACTTTTTATAGATTCAAGAAGACCACAAATAAAGTCAGATGGAGACAAGTTATACAAATACTATGAGAGATGAGTGAAGGATGGATGGATACTTTATTGTCCTTTTACAAAGACATTTATTGCTACAGTCCGTGCATATGACTCCTACATGAAACACAAAGACAGTAAACCTCCATCCACCCAACAGGAGACCTAAAGTAAGGAGATCTCAAGAGTGTTTCATTTCTGTCTCCTAGACAACAATGAGATCTGTTTGAAAGCTAAATGAGACTATAGCTTATGTCTCCTGTTTCTCATTCTTGCCTCCAGAAAAAAAAGTTGTAAAAAGTCTCAGCTTAGTCTCCCTTTCAGTTCAAAAGGAGATCTGGTCAGAATCTGAAATGATTCTCAGGTATTTCTCAAGTGTTGTGACTCCTTTTGAGCTCAGGTGGAGAAATCAGGGAGCTCTCTCAATTGTCTCAATCTAACCTCATCCATTTGTTTTTGTCAGACTCAGTTTTTGGGTCTCAAGTTGAGCTCAGATGGAGCAAAGAAAGAGCCTGAGCTCATCTTTTCATCAACATTTATAGTGCCCTGCAAAATTAACATTTCAATGTACTTGTCCACAAAGTTACAATTCTCATTCAAACATTTGAACCACTTCAAGATCAGATATTTAGATGTGAAATGATCTCTTCTTTGACTTCACAGTCTGGTCCTTCCTTTACAAGTCTGTTTGGAACAAAACCACTTCACAAAGATTTAGTGGATTTGAGAGAAATTACAAAAGATAGAGATTTCATACAACAGGTATGACCGACCATTTATTTAAAATATGGGCCGCAAAAGGGCTGACCAGATTTATCCAGATTATTACAATTAAAGGGGTGGACTCTTTTGGGCGCTGGTGGCCTAGCGGTCTAAGCGTCCCACATACAGAGGCTACAGTCCTCATCGCAGGGGTCTCCAGTTTGATTCCCAGCCGGTCAACCATTTCCTGCATGTCTTCCCCCGCTCACTACTCCCCACATTTCCTGTCTCTCTTCAGCTGTCCTGTCAAATAAAGGCAAAAAGCCCAAAAATATTTTTAAAAAAAGAGAAGAAAATGAGCCATTAATGAGATCTCTCATTGAAGTCTCAAATAAGACTCATGTCATGGTCTCAACTTTTTCTCCTAGTGAATTTTAGGAGAAACTAGTGAGAACAATTTGAAACTTGAATGAGGCTGAAGTGAGAATCTCAGTTTTGTCTCCAGAGACTTAGAAGAGAAAGCCTTGAGCAGGAACATTTTCCTGTGGGTACCGTGCAACCAATCAGATGCAAGGGAATGGCGATGATGGCATTCAGAGGGCTGATGATTGATGTTTTAATATGAATGTTTTTAAACCAAACATCATGTAAATTAGTGATATTATGGGAATGATACAGCCTGCTATTATCACAGTTGATAATTAAAGTAAAAGAGGTCAAAACGCTGCCACTAATGTCTGATTTTAATGAAAGGCAAAATGGAAAAGGAGAGGTGTTTGGGAGTCGACAAATCCGACTCCATTACCATCACTAATGGAGACATTAACAAGCCCATAATGACCACAAAAAGTTTCAAAACACCCACATGGTTGATTCAAAATGTTTCAAAACTGCAGCTTTGCAAAACAGACGAGCAGAAAGCAAAACAAAACAACCTGAGAGGAGGTTGACAAAGATACACAAGACTAGAAAGAAGGTAAAGGACAACGGTGAGAGATCTGAGATGGCTGCAAAAAGATGCAAAAGGCAAGGAGACAACAGAGGAAGAAAGAGAACTACAAAAAGATGACAAGCAGCTGCAAAGAGATGAAAGAAAACTTAGAAGAAAATAGATTTCATGCAAGACGGCAACGCAGAGATGCAAGAAGAACAACTTCAAGAGATCAGCATGGCTTAAAAAAGACGCAAGGTGTAAAATAAAGAGATATAAGAAGAATTTTAGAGTTTGAGATGCCAAAACAGTCATGCATGAAGTCTTCTGAGAGGTGTAAGAGGGATACAATAAATGCATCCGCTTCCCGAGATGCTGCAAGATCACAAAGAAATACAAAGCAACGACAAAGAGATGCAGAAAACGAAACAAAGTCAATATTCCAAAACTGCAGATTTGCAAAAGAGGTGAGAAGAATTGCAGAACGACAAC
>NW_023260395.1:0-8410 GCF_009762535.1 Notolabrus celidotus | reverse complement strand
TAAAACATTAAAGATTATTATATTATATACTAAAAATACTGCAACAGAAATCAACAATCAAATAACATAAAGAAGTGAAACAAGAGTGAATAAATGAATTAATACCTGAGATAAAGATTTGTAAACGAAACACACAAAATGAATCAGAGGTGAAAAGCACCTTTTTTAAATAATCTAGTGTTTCATGATTAAAGAATGTTTTTCTTTTCCTCTTTGGTTAAAAATATCACAATTATAAATTCACACAAATGCAAACACTTTTACCTGCTACATGTTGAGTGTTTATTGTCCATGAGATAATCTTCACAGAACTCATTTGATAATAAATATATTCTAGAGCAGGGGTGTCCAAACTTTTTTCAAAGAGGGCCACATATGATGTTGTCAGAATACCTCAGGGCCAGTGGCTCCTACTGAGACTTTGGAATCCTAAAAGTTATATATGAAATATTTAATAACAATTATTTTAAATGTTTTCTCAATAAAACAGTAACTAGGAAGCACCATGTAAAGATTAGCAACATTATCTTCTTCTGGAGGAAAATGCTTTTCATCAAGGTCGGGCAATGTGGGAAAAAATATTGTCTCATTATTTTCCTATGGCAGGATCATGATCTGGATTTCATCACACTTCTTTTTCATGTTGTTTTTAAGACTGTTCTGACCAGCAGACAACATTTTAAGAACAAAATAATTATTTTCCTGAGTTCTGAACATTTTTGATGCACATAATTTGGCCTTTTCTGCACAACTTCATAATTTTGATCTTGTCTTGTGTCCTCTTTTGTGTCTTCTGAACTTTTAGTGTTCATCAAGAACATTTTCACATCATGATGAAAACATTCATTTGAAAACCTGTCAGCTTTAAGAGTTCTTGTGTTTCTTCTTTATTGCCGTCTTGCAGAATTCCCAGTGCTTTGGCTTTCTCCAAGTAGTCCATATGAAGCTTTTTGAGACGTTTCTGGATTGACTTTAGTTTTGTTTGTGCGCTTGACAGAAACTGCAAATGTACAGATGATTCAGAAGGTGATTCATTTCTTTGCTATGAATAACACAATTTAAGATGGAAGCTTGGGGCCATAAATAAATGGACCTTGGGCCGCAATTGGCCCCCGGGCCGTACTTTGGACATGCCTGTTCTAGAGAGTCCAGAGTGTGAAAAATTTACTTTTAATAAAAAGAATTTCTCACATGAAGTCATAACTATGAGAGAAAAGTTGAAATTATGAGATAGATATTGATATCTCTTTTGAATAACTTCTTTTATTTGTGTCAATTTAGTATTTTTTCTTAATTTTTGATATTAGAACACTTTGAGTGGAGACTTCAAATAAGCTCTGAATTTTCTGCCTCTTCCTGCACATTATATTATTTAACTTTCCTCTTTTTTTGTGTGTATTTTCTTTTGATTGTGCAAATAAATAAACATAAACATATTAAGAATGATAATCTTGTATTTTCTAACATACCAACAACTTAATGACTCAGTTTTTAATATCATTGTAGTCTTTAAACTCATTATTATGAGAAATTATCTCATGTGTTTTTTTCCTCATGATTAAAGCTTTAACCAACCATCCGAAAATTCGACTTTTTAGCACATATTTCATAATTGTTGTTTATAAACGTACGACTGTTGTCTCAGTTTTGATGTTTTGCTCTCATAATTTGATCTTAAATGACATAATGTTATCTTTGATCTCATCATAACAACTCTTTATTTTGAATAGCCTCATTCTGATTTATTGTCTTAATTTTGACTTTTATGTCATTATTATAAACTTTTATCTTTTTTTAAAAAACAACCATATCAGTATTCATAACCTAATTAAAATTGTCTTACAAATTTGACTTCTTTCTAATACTAATAATATTTCGTATAACTATAACATCATATCAAATGCTTTAGATTTTTTTAATTTTTCCATCCATCCATCCATTCATTTTGTTCCACTTATCCGGGGTCAGGTCGCCAGGGTATCAGTCCAAGCAAATTGACCCAGACATCCCTCTCCCCAGCAACACTTTCCAGCTCCTCCTGGGGAATCTCGAGGTGATCCCAGACCAGGAGGGATATATAATCCGTCCACAAAGTTCTGGGTCTACCCCGGGGCCTTCTCCCAGTTTTTTAAATTTGTATTTTTTTAAATCTGTGAATCTCATAATTTTGATCTTAAATGTCATAACGTTATCTTTGATCTCAATATAACAACTCATTTTTTTAAATTTTTATTTATAGCCTCATTTGGATTAATTTTGTCTTAGTTTTGACTTTTATCTCCTAATTTTAATATTTAATCTCATTTTTATAACAACCAAATAAGTATTCATAACCTTAATTTTTTAACCATTTTTGTCTGATAATTTAGACTTTTTTTTCTAATTATAATAATTAATTATAACCATAATATATTTTTAAACTATAACAAAATATCCAATGCTTTAAACTTTTTTGATCACATTTCTAAATTTGTATTTTTTTTAAAACAGAATTTTTTCTATTTTTTTTTATCTGTTGATCTCAAAACTTTGAATTCCAGTGTCATATTTTTTTTTACTTTTATCTCAGAATTATAATCTTAATCTGATATTTATAACAACATTATTTTGAATTTTAACCTTATTTTTTCAACTTTTTGTCTCAAAGTTTCACTTTTTCCTCTCCTTTTATCTCATGATTACAAACTCTCATTTCACATTTATGATAAACTTTTCATCACTTTGTCTCAGAATCTGGACTTTCTTATAAATTTTACATTTAGTTTCACTTTTTACATAATATTTGTAATTTTTTAATCGCATGATTAAGTTAAAAAATCTCATATCTTTGACTTTAACTCATAATTTAGATTTTAACATGACTGATGATTTATGTTTCCTTCTTCCTTCACTGGAGGAAATAAGGAAATGAGCTCATTGTCTCTGAACTCTGGATGTCACCCCGCCACCTGCTGACAAAAACAAACTGAGCATACAGCAAAACATTCACAGTCCCCGGTCTGCACATTTTACAGTGTGGTCCCTGTGTGTGTGTGTGTGTGTGTGTGCTAAAACCAGAGTGTGTGTGTGTGTGTGTGTGTGTGTGTGTGCTAAAACCAGAGTGTGTGTGTGTGTGTGTTTTCCCGCCACTGAGAAAGTTTCTGGACGACTGCCAACAGAAAAATTCCAGAGCGAGAAAAAAAGAGGAGGAAGGAGACAGAAAGTCTTTCATTCACAAATGCGAACATGCTGCTGGTATTCACTGGACCTGCCTCCCAGTGTGTGTGTGTGTGTGTGTGTGTGTGTGTGTGTGTGTGTGTGTGTGTGTGTGTGTGTGTGTGTGTGAGTAGAAAAGGGGCTCATATTGTTGTGTTCACGGGTAAAAACGTGAGGGGAAGAGGTTCTTTACATGTGGGAGAGGCTGTGTGTGAAGATGACGGAAGGAGAGAGCGATGGCGGGATTGCAGAACACACACACACACACACACACACACACACATGCACACACACACACACACTCACAGGGTCAGTTCATGCAAGGGTAACGTTTAAAGGGCCCACACACACTAAGTTCACAGCTACCGGCTGTACCTGGAGTGTTAAACGTTTAACTGTCTCCTAACTTTTGGACGCTCCTGCTCACCAAGTTAAACATCTAAGTCACGTAAAAGTAACGTCCTCTTCTCCGATAATCCGTTGCACGCCGCCCTGCAGGACCCTCATTGGTCAACAGAGCTGTCAATCATGATGTCACACCCCTTCTTTTTATAGCATCAAACAACAAGAAATGTCCACGTCCAATGTTTCCGTCTGTCCACATGTAGGAGGCAGGCTCTCTGGTCCAGTCAGTAGGGAGAGCTCTGAATGTTTTGGCTTCACTTTTGGGAAGCCGTCATGTCATCCATCCATCTTTTTATACAGTATGTGGTGCAAACATGTCGTAACACTCTGATTCCCATGTTGATAAACAGGCTGCTAATCTGGGATCCTCTACCCTACCAAAGTTTTTCCAGCCTGGTTCTTTAAAATGTTCTACTTCGCTTTTCTTCTTCAGTGCTTTTCTGACTGTGCATCCTTTATGGATTTGCAGCCCGTTAACATTTAATTCATTTGTTTCTGCTTTTTGCATCACTTTCTTATTGCAACACATTTTTGTTGTTGCATTTCTTTTGGACTTCTGTAAGTGTTTTGGGATTAAAGTTGCATTTTAATCGGCACTAGCACGGATGAAATGTGAGTGAATTACGCGTAAAGCCAATGTAAAGACGTGATTAGATGCAAGTTCTTGTAAGGCTTGAATTTGTGAATCGAGCAGTTGTACGCGCAAATTCGCGATGCACTCAACGCTCTACTCGATTGGATCACTTATTTGTGATAGTTGAAAAAAAACCACGGATACACGCCGATCAGCTGTTTGGATCTGTCTGCACTTTGAGGATCAAAGACTACAAACTGCAGAAACGAGTGATTCTGACAGCGACGATGACATGCCGTTTACTGTGGACACAAGAGGATCCCTCTATGAACCAGAGTTCACAGAGGAAGAACTCCAGATGCAGACCCAACGTACCAACGAAGAAGAAGAGAGGGGAGAAAGTTCTGTGCTAACGAGTGAGCAGGAGAGATCCCACGTTACCTGGTGGTGCCGGTGTGTAAACTGTGAGCCCATGCCAACCAACCCAGAGAGCTTCTGCTGTCAGGAGAGGGACTTAGTGAAAACAATACTTCAGGACCTTTCTGAATCAGAGGAGACCAGCGGCTCACATACGGCTCCAGTCTGCCAAAACAAAGACTGACGGCAAACTGAAGAGCTCCAATGTTTTCTACTGGTTCATGCATTTGCACCGTGATGAGTTCCTGGACCATATTTTCTCAACTTTAGTGAAATCACCTGAAATAGGAGGCCCTGTCTGCAGAGAATTGTAGCCTAGCTTACCTGCCGGTCCTCTGGGAATTTTCTCATTAAAGGGGAAGAGCTCACCGGCACTCATTGTAGCTAACAGGAGCAATACTGTACTGTAACAGCTCTACTGTTTGTTAAACCTGTTCAGTGTAGATGCTCTTAATTCCTACAGTGTTGACAGTCAGTGAAGGCATCAGGAGAGGTGTAGAGTGTGTGAGCGGGAGAGAGGAGAGACAAGAGGAGAAGTTCTTCATTCATTCAAACATTGATTGTTGCTTTGTTGGTTGGCGTGGTAACGGCCGACAGTGACCGGTTATTAAAGATCAACGTGTTCATGAATCGGACGGACGCTACAGTACATCTACATTTCTGTAGGACTTAGTAAATGTCATTCATTCTTCTGCTTGTCAGAGCCCCTGTGGTGAGAGCTTTTTAGACTCTGATCCGGACTACAGTCCTGAGCAAAGCCCCTCATCGGGTCAGAAGGGACAAGCCCGAGGTGGAGCGAGAGGGGCAGTCAGTAGAGTCAGGGGAAGCAGAGGCAGGAGACGGGGAGTGAACGCTGGGGAAATGTACGCTCTGCAGGAGGCGGGCAGAACGTCAGGACGGGATTTGATTGGTTTAAAATTTTGGACCCCAAAAACGATGATTGGTTAGTGTTTTCCCAGGTTTACTCCAGCTGTAGATAGCAGCTTTTTTTTTACCTCTTTTTTAAGGAACACATTATCCCAGAGGAAAATTTTACTTCTCAAGGCTTTCTCTTCTAAGTCTCTGGAGACAAAATTGAGATTCTCACTTCAGCCTCATTCAAGTTTCAAATAGTTCTCATTAGTTTCTCCTAAAATTCACTAGGAGAAATAGTTGAGACCATGACATGAGTCTTATTTGAGACTTAAATGAGAGATCTCATTAATGGCTCATTTTCTTCTCTTTTTTAAATATATATTTTTGGCCTTTTTGCCTTTATTTGACAGGACAGCTGAAGAGAGACAGGAAATGTGGGGAGTAGTGAGCGGGGGAAGACATGCAGGAAATGGTCCACCGGCCAGGAATCGAGCCGGCAACCCCTGCAACGAGGACTGTAGCCTCTGTATGTGGGGCGCTTAGACTGCTAGGCCACCATTGTTTCCACCAATCAATCTCTTTAATTGTAATAATCTGGATAAATCTGGTCAGCCCTTTTGCGGCCCATATTTTAAATAAATGGTCGGTCATACCTGTTGTATGAAATCTCTATCTTTTGCAGTTTCTCTCAAATCCACTAAATCTTTGTGAAGTTGTTTTGCTCCAAACAGACTTGTAAAGGAAGGACCAGACTGTGAAGTCAAAGAAGAGATCATTTCACATCTAAATATCTGATCTTGAAGTGGTTCAAATGTTTTAATGAGAATTGTAAGTTTGTGGACAATTACATTGAAATGTTAATTTTGCAGGGCACTATAAATGTTCATGAAAAGATGATCTCAGGCTCTTTCTTTGCTCCATCTGAGCTCAACTTGAGACACAAAAACTGAGTCTGACAAAAACAAATGGATGAGGTTAGATTGAGACAATTGAGAGAGCTCCCTGATTTCTCCACCTGAGCTCAAAAGGAGTCACAACACTTGAGAAATACCTGAGAATCATTTCAGATTCTGACCAGATCTCCTTTTGAACTGAAAGGGAGACTAAGCTGAGACTTTTTACAACTTTTTTTTCTGGAGGCAAGAATGAGAAACAGGAGACATAAGCTATAGTCTCATTTTGCTTTCAAACAGATCTCATTGTTGTCCAGGAGACAGAAATGAAACACTTTTGAGATCTCCTCTCTAAATTTATTTTCCTATGGGATGTATTGATTGCCATCAGGACATAAAGATCATTTTAACCAGTATAACAAAAAGTGGATCTAACTCTGAAAACCAACCCCAGCCTTAAGTCAATGGAAATAAAAACCTTCAGTAGTTTGGAGCCACCCTGACACTGAAGCTGCATGGTAGTTGTATTTGTGAGTGTGTGTATTTTAGTATATGTGTGTGTGTGTGTGTGTGTGTGTGTGTGTGTGTGTGTGTGTGTGTGTGTGTGTGTGTGTGTGTGTGTGTGTGTGTGACCTTGTAATGTACACCACGTCAAACTTGTTTTCAGCGCTGACACATGTTGTTTGGCTCACATGTTCTTGTTCACACACTGTCACTTTCACCTTTACTGACACACATAAACACACACATACATGCACTTACACACTTACACACACATCAGGTGACATGGCTTCAGAATAAAGCTCTTAAATGTCGACAGGTTTGTAGATTCCTCTCTCTCCCACTCTTTTATTTGTGTTTGTTCCTTCTGATTTGATGTTCATGTGTTTGTTTTTGTGTAACTTTGTCGTCGTCACTCATTTTGTGTTTTGTGTAACTCGAGCAGCGACGACAGGGAGAGGGTTAAATTTGACCGGCAGCGTTTCTTGGAAATCTCTCTCTGACATGTGAAGTCCAAGTCACACCTCTGCTGGAAGTAGACTGGAATATAAAACACACACACACACACACACACACACACACACACACACACACACACACACACACACACACACACACACACACACAGATATACACTAAAAAACACACACTCACAAACACAAACACACAGATATACCCTAAAATACACACACTTACAAACACACACACACAGATATACACTCAAAAACACACTCACAAACACACACACCTACACACACACACACACACACACACAGACAGATATACACTAAAAAACACACACTTAAAAACACACTCACAAACACAAACACACAGATATACACTAAAAAACACACTTACAAACACACACACACACACACACACACACACACACACACACACACACACACACACACACAGATATACACTAAAAAACACACCCTCACAAACACAAACACACAGATATACACTAAAATACACACACTTACAAACACACACACACACACACACAGATATACACTAAAAAACACACACTCACCAACACAAACACACAGATATACACTAAAATACACACACTTACAAACACACACACACACACAGATATACACTCAAAAACACACTCACAAACACACACACCTACACACACACAGGCACACACACACACACACACACACACAGATATACACTAAAATACATACACACACACACACACTCACAGTTATACACTAAAATACATACACACACACACACACACACACACACACACACAGATATACACTCAAAAACACACTCACAAACACACAAACCTACACACACACAGGCACACACACAGACACACACAGATATACACTTAAATACACACACACACACACACACACACACACACACACACAGATATACACTAAAATACACACACACGCACATCTACACACACACACACACACACACACACACACACACACACACACACACACAACCACCCCTTATGGCGTCCCTCTGCAGAGCTGCTTTACATAAATCTGAATGAGTGTTTGTTTGTGTGTGTGTGTGTGTGTGTGTGTGTGTGTGTGTG
>NW_023260394.1:0-5000 GCF_009762535.1 Notolabrus celidotus | reverse complement strand
TGATTAGGAGTTGGGATTAGGGTTAGGGTTGTGATTAGGAGTTGGGATTAGGGTTAGGGTTGTGATTAGGGTTAGGGTTGGGGTTAGGGTTAGGGTTAGGGTTGTGATTAGGGTTAGGGTTGAGTTCAGGGTTGTGATTAGGGTTAGGGTTAGGGTTGCTCTTCTTAGCTCCAAAGTCCTCTGGTGTTTGAGCTTTAGTCTGGTCCTGTATTAATGTGTGCTCCTTGTCCTGTTCTTCGTCTGATATTTGGTGTTTAAGCTACAGTTCAGCCAAATATTAACTGGTTATCTAGATTTACTTTAACCCAAAGCTTCTGTGGAGTTCACAGAATTCAAGAGTTGTTCCTTCAAATTCCAAGAAGAATCTTCTAACCACGTGTTGACCTTTAAAAGATAAACGTTATTCAGTGGAGAGCTCCTCAGGTGACAGACTCTCAGGAAGAGGACTCTCAGAGTTTCTCAAGCTGAGGAGGAAATATCAGAGAGACGTTGTAATCTGAGAAATGAACTCCAAACAATGAATGACAGAGAGTTCATTAAATGCTACAGATGGCATGGTGCGGTGGTCATGGGTCACATCTACAAGCCAACACAACAACACTTCATCCCCTGATAGGAAAGGGATGGTTTCAGGTGTTTGTTATTGTTTGGTTGTTTACCTCTTGTTTATTCTAACATCCGTTTCCCTCAAAGCCTCAGCTCTATCAGACGTCCTCGTCCGTTCGGACCTTATTCGGCGTGCTGAGGGTTTTTTTTTCATCTCTTGTTTGGTGCAGCCGTCGTTTTTTTCCAACATTTGCTTCTGTTCTGAAACATTTTCCATATGAAGATAAGTGGGGCATTATAGAGGAGCTGGAGAACAGGTTGGATGGTGTCAGAAACATATATAAGCTAACAGATGCCGTCTGGCGTCTGTATTTATAGACCTGTCAAACGTCAGCCGCGCTGAATGTTGTCGGTCCTTAAACCACCTCATAAACACACAAACACACTCCCATGTTTGTTCCTCGCTCGTGTGTCGTCTCTTGTTTGGTTTGATCCTGTTTCTGAAGAGGAACTAACTCGTCACCTTTTTACCTCAACAACAAACCCTGAACTCAAACACGGTAACGCGACCCGTCACAGCACGGTAACACGATCCTCCACCTATGAACACGGCGTCTGGGTTTACTGGAATCTCTGGAGGTGAGGAACTTTAGGAATTCACAACCTGGAAACGTCTCAGCCAGTTTATACATGACGTTAGTGTTAGATTACTCTGATGTGTCTGCACAGCACACCTGACTTTAAGAGCAACATGCAGGGTTTAATGATTGTGTTTGGCCACACCCAGCTGCCATACCAAAAACAAACACAGGACTACAAGAAGACAAGTAATCACAGCTGTATGATAGCTCAGTACCAGCCTGGTTTTATTGTGACGGGAGGAAAGGATGCAGTGAAGTGATGGTTATAATAAAGGTCAGGTGACACCTCGGCGTCTGATGAATTCTGGGTTTCATAACATACATTTGAAGTAAAGTGACAGCGCTGTATGAGGTCTAAGGACTTATAAAAGATGTCTTTATTTTACAAAACATTGAAACATTTTAAACATTAGATTTTAGTGCATAGATTAAGCTTCTGTAGTTCTTCAAATGAGAGAATGAGTCCTCCAGGCTCAGGATGTTGATTAGTTTTCTTCTGAATGAGGGTAAAACAAAAACACAAAAAGAAAACAGAATTCATCAAATCATGACAGAAATCAAATACAGAGAGCAGCATGTCGCTGGAAAAGCTAAACTTACAGCTAGCTTAACTGCTTCACTCATGTATTATAGCTTGTTAGCTCGATGACCTCTAACACATACAGTAAACCCTAACCCTAACCCTAACCCTAACCCTAACCCTAATTACAACCCTAACCCTAACCCTAACCCTTACCCTAATCACAACCCTAACCCTAACCCTAATTACAACCCTAACCCTAACCCTAACCCTAATCACAACCCTAACCCTAACCCTAATTACAACCCTAACCCTAACCCTAACCCTAACCCTAACCCTAACCCTAATTACAACCCTAACCCTAACCCTAACCCTAATCACAACCCTAACCCTAACCCTAATTACAACCCTAACCCTAATTACAACCCTAACCCTAACCCTAACCCTAATCACAACCCTAACCCTAACCCTAATCACAACCCTAACCCTAACCCTAATTACAACCCTTACCCTAACCCTAACCCTAACCCTAATTACAACCCTAACCCTAACCCTAACCCTAACCCTAATCACAACCCTAACCCTAACCCTAATTACAACCCTAACCCTAATTACAACCCTAACCCTAACCCTAACCCTTACCCTAACCCCTAACCCCTAACCCGAACCCTAACCCTAACCCCACCCCTAACCCTAACCCGGTCCCTAACCCCAACTCCTAACCCTAATTACAACCATAACCCTAACCCTAACCCTAACCCTAATTACAACCCTAACCCTAACCCTAACCCTAATCACAACCCTAACCCTAACCCTAATTACAACCCTAACCCTAACCCTAACCCTAACCCTAATCTCAACCCTAACCCTAACCCTAACCCTAATCACAACCTTAACCCTAACCCTAACCCTAATTACAACCTTAACCCTGACACTAACCCTAACCCCAACCCTAACCCTAACCCTAACCCTAATCACAACCTTAACCCTAACCCTAACCCTAATCACAACCCTAACCCTAACCCTAACCCTAACCCTAATCACAACCCTAACCCTAACCCTAACCCTAATTACAACCCTAACCCTAACCCTAACCCTAATCACAACCCTAACCCTAACCCTAACCCTAACCCTAATTACAACCCTAACCCTAGCCCTAACCCTAACCCTAACCCTAATCACAACCCTAACCCTAACCCTAACCCTAACCCTAATTACAACCCTAACCCTAATTACAACCCTAACCCTAACCCTAACCCTAATCACAACCCTAACCCTAATTACAACCCTAACCCTAACCCTAACCCTAACCCTAATTACAACCCTAACCCTAATTACAACCCTAACCCTAACCCTAACCCTAACCCTAATCACAACCCTAACCCTAATTACAACCCTAACCCTAACCCTAACCCTAATTACAACCCTAACCCTAACCCTAACCCTAACCCTAATCACAACCCTAACCCTAATTACAACCCTAACCCTAACCCTAACCCTAACCCTAATTACAACCCTAACCCTAATCACAACCCTAACCCTAATTACAACCCTAACCCTAACCCTAACCCTAATTACAACCCTAACCCTAACCCTAATCTCAACCCTAACCCTAACCCTAACCCTAATTACAACCCTAACCCTAACCCTAATTACAGCCCTAACCCTAATTACAACCCTAACCCTAACCCTAATCTCAACCCTAACCCTAACCCTAACCCTAACCCTAATTACAACCCTAACCCTAACCCTAACCCTAATTACAACCCTAACCCTAACCCTAATCTCAACCCTAACCCTAACCCTAACCCTAATTACAACCCTAACCCTAACCCTAACCCTATCCCTAACCCTAATCTCAACCCTAACCCTAACCCTAACCCTAACCCTAATCTCAACCCTAACCCTAACCCTAACCCTAACCCTAATCTCAACCCTAACCCTAACCCTAACCCTAATTACAACCCTAACCCTAACCCTAACCCTAATCACAACCCTAACCCTAACCCTAACCCCAACCTTAACCCTTACCCTAACCCTAACCCTAACCCTAACCCCAACCCTAACCCTAACCCCAACCTTAACCCTAACCCTAACCCTAACCCTAATCACAACCCTAACCCTAACCCTAACCCCAACCCTAACCCCAACCCTAACCCTAACCCTAACCTTAACCCTAACCCTAACCCTAACCCTAACCCTAACCTTAACCCTAACCCTAACCCTAACCCTAACCCAAACCCTAACCCCAACCCTAACCCTAACCCTAATCACAACCCTAACCCTAACCCTAACCCTAACCCCAACCCTAACCCCAACCCTAACCCTAACCCTAACCCTAACCCTAACCTTAACCCTAACCCTAACCCTAACCCTAACCCTAACCCTAACCCCAACCTTAACCCTAACCCTAATCACAACCCTAACCCTAACCCTAATCACAACCCTAACCCTAACCCTAATCACAACCCTAACCCTAACCCTAACCCTAATCACAACCCTAACCCTAACCCTAATCACAACCCTAACCCTAACCCTAACCCTGATTACAACCCTAACCCTAACCCTAACCCTAACCCTGATTACAACCCTAACCCTAACCCTAACCCTAATCACAACCCTAACCCTAATCTCAACCCTAACCCTAACCCTAATTACAACCTTAACCCTAACACTAACCCTAACCCCAACCCTAACCCTAACCCTAACCCTAATCACAACCTTAACCCTAACCCTAACCCTAATCACAACCTTAACCCTAACCCTAACCCCAACCCTAACCCTAACCCTAACCCCAACCCTAACCCTAACCCTAACCGTAATCACAACCCTAACCCTAACCCTAATTACAACCCTAACCGTAATCACAACCCTAACCCTAACCCTAATCACAACCCTAACCCTAACCCTAACCCTAACCCTAACCCTAATCACAACCCTAACCCTAACCGTAATCACAACCCTAACCCTAACCCTAATCACAACCCTAACCCTAACCCCAACCCTAACCCTAATCACAACCCTAACCCTAACCCTAACACTAATCACAACCCTAACCCTAACCCTAACCCCAACCCTAACCCTAACCCTAACCCTAATCACAACCCTAACCCTAACCCTAACCCTAACCCTAATCACAACCCTAACCCTAACCCTAATCACAACCCTAACCCTAACCCTAATCACAACCCTAACCCTAACCCTAACCCTAATCACAACCCATAAGGGGGTTAGGGTTGGCGTTAGGGTTGGGGTTAGTGTTGGCGTTAGGGTTAGGGTTGGCGTTAGGGTTG
>NW_023260393.1:0-8554 GCF_009762535.1 Notolabrus celidotus | reverse complement strand
AAAATGTCTCGATAGCGCCCCCTTCCTTCCAGCAACAAATCTCCTTAACAGGGTTCAGCCTACATGCTGTATCTATCAGACCAAGACCTACAACAAAGATTCCTAATGTCATGGTGAAATCCCAACAGGAAGTCGGCCATCTTTTTTTTCAGGGGTACGTGTTTAAGAGATCTCGCCCGAGGCCTTTTCTCCGATCAAGTCCAAACCACGTACACTCTGTATCAGACACAGTGACGATTCAAAGTCATTACAGGCATACAGTTCAGACTACAATTGTGGGCGTGGCTAACTGTCAAGTTTGGAGGTTTTCTCGGCAATCTGCCAAAAACTTGGAACATGAGCACCCCCTAAGGGACACAGGCGGTATTTACTCTCAGACCTTTCTTGGCTTATATCAGGCGGGGGTTTACATTTGGCGGTGGCTGCAGGTGTGCGAAGGCCCGTTAATCGCCGCTTGCAGCTTTAATTCTGCTTTTATTTTGGACTGGGTGTAGACCGGGAGCCGGGTCCAGGCCTCAGGAGGTTCCACTAGTATTTCCAGTTAGTCGTTACCTCAGGCCGATAATGGATGATAATGAGCACTCTGAACCCAGGGCCGTTTGGTCGTGATCTCACACACACACACTGACATGCACACACTGACATGCACACACTGACACACACACACTGACACACACACACTGACATGCACACACTGACATGCACACACTGACACACACACACTGACATGCACACACTGACACACACACACTGACATGCACACACTGACACACACACACTGACACACACACACTGACACACACACACTGACATGCACACACTGACACACACACACTGACATGCACACACTGACACACACACACTGACATGCACACACTGACACACACACACTGACACACACACACTGACATGCACACACACACACTGACACACACACACTGACATGCACACACGCACACTGACACACACACACACTGACACACACACACTGACACACACACACTGACACACACACACTGACATGCACACGCACACTGACACACACACACACACACACTGACACACACACACTGACACACACACACTGACACACACACACTGACATGCACACACGCACACTGACACACACACACTGACACACACACACTGACATGCACACACGCACACTGACACGCACACACTGACACACACACTGACATGCACACACTGACACACACACACTGACATGCACACACACACACTGACACACACACACTGACATGCACACACACACACTGACACGCACACACTGACATGCACACACGCACACTGACACGCACACACTGACACACACACTGACATGCACACACTGACACACACACACTGACATGCACACACACTGACATGCACACACTGACATGCACACACTGACACACACACACTGACACACACACACTGACACACACACACTGACATGCACACACACACACTGACACGCACACACTGACATGCACACACACACACTGACACACACACTGACATGCACACACTGACACACACACACTGACATGCACACACACACACTGACACACACACACTGACATGCACACACACACACTGACACGCACACACTGACATGCACACACACACACTGACACACACACACCCACGCAGAACACTTTTCAGCATTTAGCAGGATTCCTAAACCCTGGGACCGGTCCTGTAGAGACCTGACCTGAGCATCATGTTAAACATAGATTCTAATGTAGTTTAAAGTTTCTGTAGTCCTATTGTAACTTCACTTGTTCTGTCCTCCTCCTCAGAGAGCAGCAGAAGAAGAAGATATGAGGACAGTGTTAGATTCAGGGGACAGGCTAACCTCCATCTGGAATAATAGAAACAGCTCTCTTCTCTCTGACTCGGGGGTGGGGGGGGGGGGGGGGGGTGAAGTCTCTATGGCCACAGGAAGTGTAATATTTAAGATACAGAGGTCATCTGGAGCTCTAATGGAAGCTTACAACACTGGGCAGGTTTTTTAAATACAAGTGAGGCCGTGACATTAACCATATGATGCTCAGAAGGGACATTTCATATGAGACTTCATCTAACAGATGTTGTTTTTATAGTCTGGTCCTGTATTTGGTGGATGATATTTTAAAATCTAAAATCAGAAAGCACCAGAATCTGATTCTGACACATCCCCCTGTGTGTCAGGATACTCTCTGACACATCTCATACTTGGATATCACAGAATGACATTTTAACCCCTTGTTTTCTAGATTTACATCGTCATGCAGGAGCATTTCAAAAAAGGGGGGTTTGTACGGTGGCCCTGAGAGCTCACAGCACTGCAACTTAAGAAAACACATGCAAAAAGACAAAGCACAAGCATATTAAGAAAACATCTTCATCAACTTGACAACGCATGTGCAGCATTTACAAAAACGCGCTGCAAATAGACCACAACACAACACATTACAAAAACGCGCTGCAAATAGACCACAACACAACAGAAGTGTTTCCAGAGGACACTTACAAGTGATGCACACTTCCGGATATGCTTGTTGACGCGGGTTTTGAATCGGAGTGCTAGTTCTCTTACCGTCAGTGGTGTTGGAAGTGAGATAAAATAAGTAAGTGTTTTTTATTTATTTTAACATTGTGACCGCATGATTTACTCTATTGCAGTGATCACTGTTAAACTATCGTTAGCCTTTTGTTTGTAATTAGCCTGCCAATTCTAATAACCTGATAAAATAAATACACACGGTTAATTCATTGTGAAACCATAGATTTGAAGTGGGGTATTGAGTCAATGTTCCTGATGTCTGTCTGTTATTTACTATAGTTACTCATGACTGTCACCAAGTAACGTTCAAGGACGAAAACGAATTCCAAAGATGCAGTTTGACAGCATGAATAATATTTTATGATGTATTCTGACCCATTCTACAAAGAAAGAACGGACAGCAGAAGACAATGTAACATGGTATCTAAACGTCTTTTTCAGATCAAAATGTATTGTCCTTTCTGTGGCGTCGGATTGGATAACTCGCCAAAATTTTTCCTTTCCTGTGGGCGAGATATCGGCTTTATAAACGATGCAGCTTCTACAGTATCTGGGACTGCAGGTGAAGAACATTAGTCATCTCAAATTGTGCCCAAAGCTAATATCGCCAGTCATGTTTCAAAGTCATTTAGTTTGCCATGTCAGCAAAACCCACAGGTAGTATAACTTGCTTGTCCCCTATTAATGGTTCTGATAGTAACTATAACCAGTTAACATGGTGTTTCACACTATAGTGTGAAGTCTATGGTTTCACAATGAATTAACCGTGTGTATTTATTTTATCAGGTTATTAGAATTGGCAGGCTAATTACAAACAAAAGGCTAACGATAGTTTAACAGTGATCACTGCAATAGAGTAAATCATGCGGTCACAATGTTAAAATAAATAAAAAACACTTACTTATTTTATCTCACTTCCAACACCACTGACGGTAAGAGAACTAGCACTCCGATTCAAAACCCGCGTCAACAAGCATATCCGGAAGTGTGCATCACTTGTAAGTGTCCTCTGGAAACACTTCTGTTGTGTTGTGGTCTATTTGCAGCGCGTTTTTGTAATGTGTTGTGTTGTGGTCTATTTGCAGCGCGTTTTTGTAATGTGTTGTGTTGTGGTCTATTTGCAGCGCGTTTTTGTAAATGCTGCACATGCGTTGTCAAGTTGATGAAGATGTTTTCTTAATATGCTTGTGCTTTGTCTTTTTGCATGTGTTTTCTTAAGTTGCAGTGCTGTGAGCTCTCAGGGCCACCGTAGGTTTGACCCCTCACGACCGAACGGCCCTGAGGTCAGAGAGCTCACTATCGTCCTGAGACGGCCCAGGGTAAAGGCTAACTAGAAATACTGGTGACAAAGAGGTAGCAGTAGACCTCCTGAGGTCTGGACCCGGCTCCCGGCCTCGTGTGTATGTGGTTTCTAGTATTTGTGCAGCCTGCCTCTAGTGGACACTTGAGGAACTGCAGGTTTTAGCTCACATGCACAAACAGGATCCTCAGGATGTGCATGAATAGAGACGTCAGAGTAAAGGGGGACCCCATGAGGACTCTGTGCATCCTGCAGGCGTCCAGGTTGCCGCTTATCAATCAATCAATCTTTATTTATACAGCGCCAAATCACAACAAACGTAATCTCAAGACTCTTTTACAAACAGAGCCGGTCAAGACCACTAGGTCAAATCCTAAACAGAGACCCAACAACAAGACCGGATCAGACTCAGTCTGATCTCATCTTAATCCACCATGAGCATTACACCTCACAGCATTTAGCAAGTTACAGCGGAGAGGACAAACTTCCTTTAACAGGCAGAAACCTCCAGCAGGACCAGACTCATGTTAGACACACATCTGCTGAGACCGTGTTGGAGAGAGGGATAGAGGGAGATGAAGAGAGAGAGAGATGATAGTGGGGAGACGGATAGTAGTAGTTGTAGCAGCTGGAGTCTGGACCACGTCCACAGCAGCAGAGATCCAGAGGAACCTACGAGACAAGGGAGCTCAGGGACTCCAGAAAGGTCTAAGAAAAGAGAGAAGAGAGGGAGACCAGAAGGAAGAAAAAGAGGAGAAGAAATGGGGAGGGAAGGATAGAAGGAAAGGATGGGATAAGAAAAGGAGACATAAAGGATGAAGAAACATGGAAAGAACAAAGAAAGAGAGAATGAAAGAAAGAAAGAAAGAAAGGATGAATAACAGACCCCAAAAAAGGAATCTACAGCAGAGATCCAGAGGAACCTACGAGACAAGGGAGCTCAGGGACTCCAGAAAGGTCTATGGTTAGTAACTTTAATGGGACAGGAAGAGTTAAAGTGAGAGATGGGGGGTTGGGGGGAAGGGGGTGGGATAGGATCACAGTGTGCTTCTCTTAGCTTCAAGTCCAAACAGGAGGAACCTGCAGGAGCTGATCCGGCGTGATGATGGAGGAGGAGATGACTGTTTTATAACGAACACCCCGATGAGAGAGACGCTGTGTGTGCAGAGTTTATCTGACCGAGCGAGAGCAGGAGGAGAAAGTTCATCAGTTACATCAGGACACGACGAGGACAGGAGAGAACCGGTTTAGTCCTGCAGCAGCTGGACCTCATCTCTCTGCAGAGACAACCGTTTCTCTTCAACGGTTATTAAATAAACTCCTTCACATGTTTGTTTATTAAAACATGATTCACAATCAGAAAGAGAAGTCTGAGATTTACTCTAACTCCACTGAACGATGAGTGAAGGTTATCTTATCCAAAGTTTCTGACTAAATATTGACTTCATATATTTCTCCTTTAGATTCTCTTCCAACTCCTGAAGAGGAAACTTAACTTCTCTGTATCAGACCATCCTGACAGGTTAGACAATATAGAAACAGAGCTTTGCTGCATGACTCTGGAGTGGAAGTCACTGCATTAAACACAGACATGACTCTGTAGTGGAAGTCACTGCATTAAACACAGACATGACTCTGGAGTGGAAGTGACTGCATTAAACACAGACATGACTCTGGAGTGGAAGTCACTGCATTAAACACAGACATGACTCTGTAGTGGAAGTCACTGCATTATAAACAGACATGACTCTGTAGTGGAAGTCACTGCATTAAACAGAGACATGACTCTGTAGTGGAAGTCACTGCATTAAACACAGACATGACTCTGTAGTGGAAGTCACTGCATTAAACACAGACATGACTCTGTAGTGGAAGTCACTTTATCCACAAAGTCAGGTTAAATCTGAACCATATATAAACCTGATCTGTCCTGTGGTCTGATGGATCAGAATCTGGTGAAACAAAGCTACCCCTTCACAGACACATGGCCCAACACATAAGAGCTCCACAGGCCAGGACTCACCTCAAGGACCCGGGACACTCCTCTGAGGACAGGTTCAGATCCAGGTTCAGATCCTGGACAGAGAAGAGCGTTGGTTTGAAAGAAGCCTTCTTTGTCAAACTTGAACACCCTTCAAGTCTTGAAGTAAGGCCAGACTCTCACAGAGAGCATGAGACTCTAATGACCCACAGTTGACCCATCACCCTAACGACTGCCAGGAACTAGACTAACGCCCCTCCTTCACTCTGCACACCCCCGCCTGTTAGAGGCTTGTGTTCTCTAACTCTTCCCCGGTCCGGTCAGAACTGTAGAAGCCTTTCGGAGGAGGGGTGAGACGTCTTCAAGTTGTCTTACGGATGAAGATTTGAATGACCCTGACCTGGAGGACTGAGAACCTTCACAGACTAACTCTGACATTCTTTTTGGAAATCCTGGACTCTGAGTCCTCCGCTCTAAAGAGGAGAGGGACCACCCGGCTTGTAATCAGCTCAGAGGTCAAAGCCAGCGTCCCTGATGGTATGGGGATCATCAGAGTCCATGGTTTAGGTAGCTTAGGGTCAATGATCAGGGATCTCTTCATCGTTATCTCAGAGGGGCAGATTGTTTTACAGCCGGCAGAACGACACATCACTCAGAGAGGAGGAGGAACACTGACTGATTATTAAACCCAATAAAACATCCATCAGAAATAAATAGCACTGAGGGTTTCAGAGGACTGATAACAGGGGGGACAAAGGAGTCCTTCAGCATGTGGATCCTGAATATATATCTGACCTGTTTAAACAACGGGGGGATCATTGAAGACTGACGGAGCCGTGTTGAGAGTCCTGAGTTTGGAGACCCTTACATTCTGTACGGACTACAACAACATGACTCTGAACTGGCCTGCCTGCAGTCCTGACTCGTCCCCCTTTGGAAACATAAAATACAACAAAGGAGACCCTGAACTGTTGAGCAGCTGAAATCCTCCATCAGGCAAGACTGGGACAACATGTCACTTTAAAGTCTAGAACCTGGTCTCCTGGGTTCAGCAGGGTTTACAGAGTGTTGTTAAAGACGAGCTGATGAACAGGAAACAAGTCTGCTTCAGATTTAAAATGAGCAGATCTTAAAGGTGACATATCATGAATGTTCTTTTTAATGGTTCTCTCCCTGAAATCTGTGTCCCTGTCTACAAACCCCCTGAAAAGTCAAAGACTCCATTCTGCCCCTGTTCTGATTTCTCCACCTTTCTGTAAATGTGTGCTGAAACCAGCCGTTTCAGTTTTCAGTGTTTTTCATACGTCACAACGCCATCCGGTCTGTAACAGGAAGTCAGAGCTCGGAGCTTGTTCAGCCCATAGACTGTATAAAATACAACTCAACCCCTCCTCCGTTTTTCATTCCCTGCACACATGTGTGCTAACAAGGAGCTTAGGAGGGAGGCATGCTAGTTGGAGGCTGTCTTAATAAACACAAAGGTCGCTTTGACTCCCCACGTCTGCAGATTTGAAGATCTAGTGGATGATTCTTATTTTTCATGGAAAAGTGCTAGCGCTAATTAGCATAGCCACATAGCTACATCTTCATAGCTGTGTACCAAGACACACGTCGACATGCTGACAAATAAAACAACAAGAAACACTAAATCTGTGACCAATGGTTCAGAAAGGTCCTGCTGCAGGCGCCTCTCCGTCAGGATCAGATTCTGGATCAGATTCAGAGGGTTGAAGTAACGCGGGTCTGTGAGCAGCCGTGTATATTCAGCCAACATGTAAACATTAGATCAACGTGCTGGACAGCCGAGGCCACGCCCACTTCCTGAGGGGGCGTGGTCAGAGAGAAAACAGCCTGTTCTGAGGAGGACTGAAGAAGAGGGGTTTACAGGCAGACCAGAATCTGATTTCAAAGTGTTTTTTTGAGCATAAACTTTATTAAAGACCTGTTTTGGGGACCTCTTAGACCAATATATGTTGATGAAACAAGCGTGATATGTCCCCTTTAAGATAAGAGATTCCTTTACTCGTCCCACAACGGGGAAATTCAAGTGTCACAGTAACAGAGACTCCAGTGCAAAAATATATATATAAACTTTGGATCAGTCGTTCGTCGTCGTCATGGAGACGTCTGTGGAGATAAACCGTTCAAACACTAAAAACTGAAGTCAGAAATTCAAAATGGAAGATATTTCTTTATTCATGATGAACAGCGTTCAAGTCTTCTGAACATCAGCACCAAAACAACGTCTGCAGGAGTCGCCCTCAGAGTCCGACCAATCACAGACCAGAACTAAATATTAAAGGTTCAAATGAAAACAGGAAGTCTCTCCGACACGCTCCTTAATCCTCTTTGAGGTCCAGGCAGGGGGTCACATGACTATCTAAACCCACTGTGGTCAAAACCAGCCAGCCAATCAGCTTCCAGAACTCCTCTCCGAGCAGCAGCCCGTCTGTCACCGAGGACTCCAGCTTCACTTTAGGTCCCCCGTGCACAGAGGGATATTTAGTGTATGTGTCAGGGTACCCCTGAGACAGACCAGAGTCTCTGTAGGAAGTATCACAGTGCTGCCTTCAGAGTAACACTGAGCTCCTGATTAAAGGTACGCTTCAGCAGCTGTGTCAGGGAACCCGTTAGTGCACGTTCCACAGAACCCTTACCTAGCGGTTCTTTGGTACCGTTATAAGTTTGGAGGTTACCCTTCACGGCTGCTTCTACTGAAGGAGGG